>NW_024589804.1:0-190839 GCF_018446385.1 Zingiber officinale
ACATCCTGGTCTGGAAATTCAGTAGCAGTTGTTTTTTTTCCCTAAAGAAGCAAGAGAAAGAGAGAACCTGATACTTCTCCACAACCTAGTTAAAAAGGAACACTAGTTCTGGTTCCACAAAAATTCAAGCAGCAAGATACACATTACTCTTAACTTATTGCACCTTCATCCAATTATCCAAAAACGAAAGTTAAGATTGTAACAATTTTGTGGTATCCCACAACTAGGATGAACCTGCAGTTATTCCCCTTCTTGATATCAACACCAAAAGTGTGCTCCAGTGACACTTTTTTCTTTTTCTTTTTTATTTGCATATTGATTCAGACTCATGGTCCTGTTGAGGTATTATTTGCCTTGAATTTGTGGCCCTTGAATTTCGTACTTTCTTAAAATGTGCCTGAAAGGGTAAAACTCATGATCCTTATAACACCTTGTCATCACTCTTACTCAGAGCATCCAGAGTAGGGGATATTTAGAGAAAATATTTCTTCAAATATCCCCTCCTCTTAATATCCCCCATTGTAGGGGGATATTTTAAAGACATTAGAAATCACCGAGCACAAACTTATGCTCGGTGATTTCTTTTTGGTGGCATGCAACTGGGCCCACCAAAAGTGGGCAACAGTTACTTTTTTTTTTTTTAATTTAATTGACTAGAAAAAATAAAAAATAACGTTGCCAATTTTTTTTATTTTTTTAAAATTCAATCAATGTTTAAAAAAATAAAAAATATATACAAAATTAGATGTAAATTAATAAAATTATCATGGACCCATAAACATTTGGTTGATGAAATATTTAAATGTGGAATTAGGGATATTTGGGAGTGATATATTTGATTGATGGAACCCATAAATATTTGGTTAGTGAAATATTTGATTGTCAGATTTGGGATATTTGTGTAGTGGAATATTTGAACGATAACGTGAAAGTGGGGACCACAAATATTTGGGAGAAATATCCTCTCCTATTGTGGATGCTCTTAACTCATGATCCAGATAATGATGTTGTTAGACTTCAGTTGGTCCTACAGATTTGCTGGATTAAAATTGAGCCAATTTCTAGTTTTATGATTAACGCATCCAAAATTGAATTGTCAAATCACCTAGGAACTTGAGACGAAATTGGTAAAACAAACAGATAAATATGTTGAGGAGAATATAAAATCTTACCCTAGGGGAAAATTTCTCTGAAAAAACCGTCACAAGAGACAAAAGAATTTTTCCCCTTTTATAATTGTTAGAATATTAAAACATAACTAGGGGTATTATTGTAATTATGCTGTATATCATCCTCTATATAAGTCAATAACTCCATGGTGTCTAAGATATGGGGTTTTTCTCTTCTTAACATGGTATCGAGCCAAGTTAAAAGAAAAAAAAACCCTAACTTCCTATTACCCTAATTTCCCCCAATTCTACCACCACCGCCTCCCATCTTTGTGTTTCCCCCAACGCCCCCAATTCCTCTTCTCCCCGCGATATGCTCCAAGAGGCAACAACGGCGGCATTCCTGCCAGTGGCTGCAAGCGGCAACGGTGACCTCCGATCGTGCTCAACTCATCGGAGTAGTTCTCCAGTGAGTCCCCTTCTTCCCTAGAGCCCTAGTCAGAGTGATTGCAAAAGTTAGGGCTTCAAGGAACGGCGACAGCGGCGAGCTCCGGTCTTCTTCACTGCATCAGAGTGATTCTCCGGCGTGTCCTTCACCTCCAGGCAATCTTCTGACACCCCTTTCCTTCCGTGGTTCGAACGGACAAGGGATTTCGAAGAAGGTGACAGCAGTATTCATCCACTTCTCCAACGAAGCTCATCCCTAATTCCAGCACCGAGCGCTACAGAGGACTCCTTGCGGATGTGGTTTGTGAAGGTAGGAGTCTTCCCTAGAGAACTCTGGTGCCCCATCATTATTCTCCAACGAAAGCTTCAGTGTGCTACCCTCTTCTTCGGTTCCGTCCTGCCTTATCCATGCTGCTGGTGCCGCCTTTGCCAAACTAATCCATGGTTACATTTGGCGTCCCAAAGCCAGATATCTCTATTTTTACCAACCATATCACTGCACCCCTCTTTTCCGAGCAATTGGATGGTAAGAATTACGTCTCTTGGGCATCTCATATTGAGCTTTGGCTTGTTGGACAGGGTTATGAGACACATCTCACTCAAACCGAAGAAGATGTTCAAGTCGCCGATCGTCCTCTATGGAAGAAGGTTGACGCTCAATTGTGTTGTATTATCCGAGCCACAATCCATCCATCTATTAGGAATGTCTTCCGTACTCACAAAACCTGCAAAGCTGTTTGGACACAGGCTCAACAACTCTTTACAAACACCTCTCGGTGACTCTATCAAGTTTGTGAAGATCTCATGACCATCCTCAGTGCTTATTAGATTAAGGATTCAATGTCAACTTATCAGGGTTCGATCTCTAGCCTTCTTTGTGACTTCAATGAACTGCTACCACCTGCGGCCAGTCCTGTTGAAGAGCTTAAAAATTGGAAGAAATTTTTTATGTCTTTGGCTTTATATGGTCTGCCCACAGATTATTCTCATGTTCATGATCAGATCCTAGGCAACCCCACGGAAGCTACCATGGACAATACCTGGGCAACTCTCCTCTGTGTCCCGCCCAAGATCTTGACGATGCCTCCTTTCGTTCCTGTTGACTCGTCAACTTTGGTTTCTCGATACAACAATAGACCTCGCAAGGGTGGCAAAGGACGTCCTTGGTGTGATCAATGCCACCGCCCGGGCAACAAGATTGATAAGTGCTGGGGTCTGCATGGTAGACCTCACGCTGCTCAGATCATTCAGAGTTCTGTTGCTTCTTCAGCTTCCACTTCACAGTTAACCCCGGATCCGACCCCACAACCTTCCTATAATGACTTTCTGAAATGGTTTGAGGATCGCCAGGCTTTTGATTTCACTGCTACTGTTGCACATGCTGGTAATTCCTTTTCTGGCATATCTCGCTCTCCAGGTCCTTGGGTTCTTGATTATGGGGCCCACTAATCATATCACTAGTAATAAATCTCCATTTTCTTCTCTCACTACTTCTGGTTATTTACCAATTGTCACCATGGACAATGGTTCCCAAACTGAGTCCAAGGGTATTGGTATTGTTCATCCTTCTCCGTCTCTTTCCATTCATAATGTTCTTTATGTTCCCGGAGCTCCTTTAATTTATTGTCAATAAGTCAACTTACTTGCTCTCTTGATTGTGTTATTTCTTTTACTAAAACGTCTACAGGACCGGAGTACGAAGAGGATGATTGGCTTCGGATGTGAGTCTCATGGACTTTATCAGCTTCAACAACCCTCTCTTGTTGGTTCGGCGGCAGCATCTCCACTTCTTATTCATGCTCAGTTGGGACATCCAGGTCTTGATAAGTTGAAACAATTACATCTTAGTCTTTCTCACTTAGAGTCTTTGTCTTGTGAGTCGTGTCAGTTAGGTAAGCATGTTCGTAGTTCTTTTTCTCCTCGCACTGTGAGTCGGGCTATGTCCCCCTTTGCTTTGGTTCATTCTGATGTTTGGGGTCTGAGTCGTGTTTCTTCTACATTGGGATTACAATATTTTGTTACTTTTATAGACGATTTTTCCCGTTGTACATGGTTATATCTGATGAAAGAACGTTCAGAATTGTTTTCTATTTTTCAATCTTTTTTTCATGAAATTAAAACTCAGTTTGGTATTTCTCTTCAAACTTTGTAAAGTGATAATGCACGTGAGTATCTTTCTACTCAGTTTCGTTCCTTCTTGGCATCTCATAATGTACTGCATCGCACGTCTTGCCCTCATACCCCTCACCAGAATGGGGTTGCAGAATGCAAGAACCATCATCTCCTTGAGACCACTCGGACTCTTCTCCATTCTCATGTTCCTCATCAGTTTTGGGGTGATGTCGTACTTACTGTGTGTTATCTCATCAATCGCATGCATTCCTCCACTCTTCAGGATAAAATACCTCATCATATCCTCTACCCTCATCATCCTCTTCATCCTTTACAACCTCGAGTCTTTGGTTCTATATGTTTTTCCCATGATCTTGATCCTAGCATTGATAAACTCTCTCCCCAGTTTCATAAGTGTGTTTTCCTTGGATACCTACGGTCTCAGAAAGGGTACAAGTGTTATTCCCCTACTCTTCATAGGTACTTCATCTCTGCTGATGTCACATTCTTTTATTCGGTTTCATTTTTTGGACCTCCCGCTTCCCAGTCCGAGGTTCTCCCTCTCCATCTGCACCGGTGATTATCGTTTGTCCTCCAGAGGCGCCTCTATCATCCCCAGCCTCGTCTCCTCCTTTGCAGGTTTATCAGCATCGTCCTCATCCTACTTTCCCGCCGACCAACACTGACACTGCCGTGGACACATCTTTGGAGCCAAGTCCTTCGTCGTTTCCTCCGGTCCCATCTCCTGACTCTAATATTCCTATTGCACTTCGGAAGAGTATGCGTTCCACTCGTAATCCTTCTCCTCACTATGTTTCTTTGAGTTATCATCATCTTTCTCCTTCCTATTATTCTTGTCTTTCTTCCTTGTCGTCTATTTCTCTTCCTATGATTGCAGGTGATGCATTTGCTCATCTAGGATGGAAACAGCTATGCTTGATGAAATTTCTGTTTTACAGAGTAGTGGGACTTGGGACCTCGTTCCTTTACCACCTGGTTGGTTGTCGATGGGTGTATACGGTGAAAGTTGGTCCGGACGGTATGGCTGACAGACTTAAGGCTCGTCTCGTTACTAAAGGCTATACTTAGATCTTCGGATTGGATTATGGGGATATTTTTTCTCCGGTTGCCAAGATGTCTTCTGTACGCCTATTCCTATCAATTGCTGCGATTCGCCATTGACCTCTTTATCAGTTGGACATCAAAAATGCATTCTTACATGGTGATCTGCTCGAGGAAGTCTGCATGGAGCAACCTCCGTATTTTGTTGCTCAGAGGGAGTCTTCTGGTCTTGTATGTCGCCTACGGAAATCTTTATATAGCCTCAAGCAATCACCCAAAGCATGGTTCGGTAGATTTAGTACTATAATTCAACAGTTTGGGGCTGACCATTCTGTCTTTTATCGCCACTCATCTACCGATTGCATCTGTGTAGTGGTTTATGTTGATGATATCGTCATGTAGTGATCATCTTGGGATTTCATAGGTGAAACAACATCTTTTCAAACATTTCCAGACAAAGGATCTCGGCAAACTCAAATATTTCTTGGGGATAGAAGTAGCACAATCTAAACAGGGGATCGTCATATCCCTAAGGAAGTATGCAATGGATAGTTTGGAAGAAACAGGAATGTTAAACTCAAAGATAGTCGACAACCCTATGGATTCTAATGTTAAGCTCCTGCCAAATCAAGGGAGCCTCTTCTAGATCCTGAACGGTACAAGCGATTAATAGGGAAACTAAGCTACCTTACTGTTACTCGTTCGGATATCTCATTTGCGGTGAGTGTAGTAAGTCAGTTTCTCAACTCTCCATGCAAAGAACATTGGGATGCTGTGACTCGTATTATTCGATATATCAGAGGCGCGCCAGGAAAAGGTCTTTTGTATGCAAACAAAGGCATACTCGAGTCATAGGATACTCTGATGCGGATAGAAGGTCCACTCTTGGTTTTTGTATATTTTTCGGAGGTAATCTTGTTTCTTAAAAAGCAAAAAGCAGAATGTTGTGGCAAGATCCAGTGCAGAGGCAGAGTATCGAGCTATGGTCATAACTACTCAAGAGCTTATATGGCTAAAACGGTTGCTTCAGGAACTCAGGTTCGGAGAGGTTACACAAATGTCACTTATATGTGACAACCAGGCCACCATGCATATTGCCTCGAATCCAATTTTTCATGAGAGGACAAAGCATATTGAAGTTGACTGTCACTTTATTAGAGAGAAAGTCATATCGGGAGAAATATCTACTAGTTTTATCAACTCACATGATCAACTAGTAGATATATTCACCAAGTCACTGAAAGGTCCTCGAATTGACTACATATGTAACAAGCTTGGTGCATATGATCTATATTCTCCAGCTTGAGGGGGAGTGTTAGAATATTGTAACATAACTAAGGATATTATTGTAATTATGTTGTATATCATCCTCTATATAAGTCAATAACTCCATGGTGTCTAA
The DNA here is from genome assembly GCF_018446385.1 of Zingiber officinale. Taxonomy (NCBI): domain Eukaryota; kingdom Viridiplantae; phylum Streptophyta; class Magnoliopsida; order Zingiberales; family Zingiberaceae; genus Zingiber; species Zingiber officinale. Next base: position 6,133 of record NW_024589804.1, read on the forward strand.
GATATGGGGTTTTTCTCTTCTTAACAATAAATTGACAATAAAACTTATTTTTCATAAAGTGAAGACTCAATTTATCCCAATAAAACTTTAATTATCCCAATAAAACTCTAATTGACTTTTTCTAAAAACTGAACCTTTTAAAAAAGCTCCTGCTATTTTCTAAGAAATGTACCAAACCATCAAACTTTGAAGACTCAGACAATTTTGAATCTTTCAAAAATATTTTAAATAGGATTAACATCCTGATTAGAATGAATTCTCTTAGTAGTCTTGGAATTTAATAGAAAGAGCTTCAGATATATTTACCTTGAATAGGACTAATATTATCACTGTTGACAAGTGCGATAAAAAGTCAAAAACTGTTTAGATTTCTTGGGATTGAAGGGAAAAAATTCTACGGACATTACAGTTCAACAAGAAATGAGGAATCCAAGATTCAATGGTGATCCATGATACATTCAGGCAATCATAAATTTGTTTATGCTGGTCAGATTTTCCAGGCTATAATGCCTTCTATATGACCATAACTTTCGTACAAACCTAAAGTCGCATCCATGAAGATCATAATTATCATACATCAGAGTTAAGATGCTCAATCATTATGAGAATGGATTCTCAAATTAGCATTTGATATTTGATTACTTCAAGTTCAAGGTAGAGGACTCCAGGGCCCCAGATCATAATGAAATGAAAAAGCATAAAAAAGCTAATGTGGAGAATATCTTGAGAAATCCTGAGTAGTTGCCAACCTAAAATTGCACTAGTAAAAATGGTAGTTTCAGATATGCAATAAGTAACAAGTAGATCTGCTGATAAGTGAAGAAAAGAACCAAATAAAGAGAGTTTAAGTTCACAGTTCGACCAAATGCAAGAGTGTAATATATGCAAAATGCCTAAAAGTTTATAGTCTGAAAATAGGGCACCTTATATTCTTTTATTAGATGTTCAGATCTGAGCTGCCAATTTTAGAAGCATTTAACGATGAGCTTCATGTACTTACAGTTAAGATGGCGAATCTCCAACATGCAATGTTTGACCATCTAAGCCAACTTCTATAGTCAGATATTTTCATTCTCACATTTTCTTAGGCTCCACTTGCTTTCCATGTGCTCAAATAATACCAGCAGAGGCATTCATCACATACTAGTAAGAGTGAAAAAATATGCAGCACATTGTCGAGATGAACATGTTTGCAATAATTTAATCTCTAAATCATCAAACCAAGCAATTTTTTGTTTGCTTTATGGGTTCTGTATTCTGAGGATGATAGAAAAATGATATGTGAATCTCCATAGATTCTTTCATCCTCTTTAAGTCAACCCAAGAAAAAGAAAGTAGCTTTCCCATCAGTGGGTTGCATAATGCTGGTGAGAAACTATCTCTTAAACAAGAATTCTATTCCAACTTTGGATTTTGCAAGTAGCATATGTAAATAATACAAGTCAGGCATTAAGGGCAGAGTGAACTGGAAGACCACTATAATAATTAATTTTGATCATCTACTATTGAACTTGATATTCTTCACTATTATTTAAATTACTTCTCACATTGATCATGGTATTTGATCTTACCAACTCATCTGCCATGACAAACTTCAAGCTGATCTCTTCAAAGGATTTGATGTAATTCACCTGCAAACAACAGAAAGCCTCTAATCATGTTGTACTACAAAGTCAGAAGAAAAGTGAAGCTTTGACAACAGTTTTTTTTTTTAATGAAAGTCAATGAGGAAACAGCCAAAGGCACTCATTGCTCAAGAAATTCTTTACGCATTTAACTTCAGTAGCTACCAGTGCAAACTCACTACTGCTAAAGGACATTTCCACATAGCTTAAAGTAATGAAATTCATGCAAACATAATACTTCGCATTGTATTATCACAACCCGTGCGTTCACTTTTCATGATGCTTGACACAAGTACAAATTGATGCTAATCATTACTGCTTTGGCTTATTAATTACTTCGAAAATTATGAAGGGAATATGTTTTGGCAAGAATCCACAAAGAGTTGCTAAAATTAATCTTTTTAATAATTCAAAATATTATTAATGATACAAGTCTCACCTTCGCATAAAAGGAAGCTGCTCGGTGATAATCTCTGGTGGAAAAAGCAGCATCAGCCTGAACAACAATTAATGATCATAATGAACAAGTTCACCGTGCTTCAATGCCCAAGAGAGATATCATCATCGTATAGAACTCCATATGTATTAAAGCCCATAAAGATGAGAATTACCTGAGCAAGATACACCTGATCCCTCTGGATTGGAGTTCGGCAATAAGCTAAAGCAGTAGCATATTCCTTCATCTCTAGGTATACTTGCCACATATCTCGACTTTCATCATGAGCAGAAGCCTATGTATGAAAGACCACAATCTACAGTAAGAGGTAAGGATATTTTAGTAAACCACAAACCAACAAAACTCTGAAGTCTAACCTGGAAAATAGAATTTTCATCAAATGCATAGAATAACCCAGCAGTGGGATCACTACATAATCCAATAATTCCTTTTGATGATTCTGGTGAATGTTCAAATTTTAGTTCCTCAATCATTTGTTGGCTAATCCTGTTAATAACCTGCCAACAAAGGCAAAGTTGTTTGCGTGAGCTATGAAAAACAAGTAAGCCTCACAAGTTGTCAAGTGATAAAAAATAGTTAACTTAAAATTACAGCATAGCAACATTTACCTGAGGTCATTAGCAAGCATGCAAGAGTCAAATAGAGGTGGGCTACAAAAATAGCTTCATATTGGCAAATAAATTAATCTAGAATTTAGGATCTAGAGGTTTAACGTTAGACAAGCAGAACTGATTAGAAATTGAGGGTGCAAGGGGTACAGAGGAGACTGTAGAAAAATCTAATAAAATAAACAATGATTTGATTGATCAAATATCGTTAGTGACGTAGTTAAGAGTTCAATGGAACGATAAGATCCACGTACACAACTTCAAATAGTCAGGACGTAGAGAACTTGGTGATGAATTGATGATGATGATCAGGAGAGGCTTTGATGTGTAAACTATTATTAGTTAGGCTTAAGAATTTTATATGGTGAGCTAATCCACCAATCTTCTCATAGTATATTGCAAAAATAATAATAATAATTTGTTTTAAAAAGGGCCTACAACTAGATTTTGTGATAGCATAAGATAAGAAAATAAAAACATGTCATTGTGGAGCCACATTCAAAATCAAAAGCCATATACTAGGTAAGACTCTACAATGAGTTTGACTTGGATTCACATGGGTGGATTTATTTGCTATTTTTTTTTTCACGAGTACGCGAAGTGCGGAAAACTATGACAGTGCAATTTTGGCAGATATCTAAAGTTGGGTTTGTAGGGTTTCTGATTGATCTATTACTTAGATTTAAGCTTAATGAACATGTTATTTAGGCCTATTAAAAACCCAAGCTGATTCTTCCAATGTGTGCACATCGTAATATAAGATATCAAACTACCTCAACTAAAAAATGGTAGTACATCACTTACTGGTATGTTATGTCACCAGTTTATTTTTCCCTCAGTTGTTTTCCTTTTTTTCACTGTAAATGTTAATTCACGTATCTTAAATCTCCTATTTTACATGTAAGATACAGATACAAAATCTAGTTAAATTTCAGCTTGAATGACACGTACCTTGACCTTGTTCTCAATCAAAACCAAGAAGTGAAATTCTGAAACTGCAAAAGACCTTGGTTTATTGGCTTCACCCAATTTTGAGTAGTCCAAAAGGCCCTTGTTTTCAACAAAGTTTGCATCTCCATTGATTGAACTAGATAAACAATTGGTAGCTCCAAGAAAATTAGATGCAGGTACATCAACTCTCAAATTGACTCAGAATTATCAAGTATATTTATACAATGTAGGGCAATAGATGTAACTGAAAATTTAGTAAGCTATAAAAATCAATATGTCAGATAAAGTTCAAAGAAGAATTTCATACCTATGCTGTGCACCAAAGTTTAAGTCACCGTGATAAATTCCAGCCCCAGAAAGCCAGGCAAAATGTTTAGCTCTTCGTTGCTTGATAAAGAAATGCAGCTCACTGAAAATGGTTAAATGTTCTATCAAGCAATTATATGCTAAAAACATAAATTTACAATCTACTATATGAGAAAATATGAATTATCTCTCTGTATAAATGTAAGAGGAAGAGAAATTGATTGCTCAACAATGTAAGAAGTTAAAATACACAAAGTAGAAAAATAAAATCAAGTGAAAAAAAAACACAGTGTTGATGTGTTCTTTCTATTTTTCTTGGTACTTGTGATAAATCATTAGAAGAATTATTACATCACAAATTGTAATTTCCACCAACATAATAATCAAGAGTCTACTAGTACAGCATGGTCTAAAGTATAAACTTTGTTGAAGATCCAACCAATAGAGTAAGATCCTGTTATGACCATAAGTTCCAACTTTGTTCCAGTTAGTTCACTTGGCCTAAAAGTATGGTGAAGATTCAAACTGATAACCCAAGACAAGACAAGACAAGAACTTTCCTAAGAATTTCTCTGACCAAAATAGCATAGATTCATAAATCTAAATGTTCCCAATAGATTTGACATATTCTACTCCATCATTGATGAAATAATTATGATATGATTGAGCACGGTGGAGGATGAGGATGTTTGATGCAAAATAAATAAATAAATATACAATCTTTCAAATGATCAAAAGATACATCACTCTAATTGTCAAATGCAGGAAGCCAATTGGAGTAATCAAAGGAGTAGAGCCAAATGCTAGTCAGTCTGTTAAAAGGCTAGAGTTAGCTGAAATACAATGTTATGCTACTAGTTTAGCATAATTAGGGTGATGCTTCAAGATTTTATGTATATGGGAATATAATAAATTGACAAACTAGACAGGTAATTCATTTTTTATGTACATTATCAAAAGTGATAGTCCTGATTCCTTTGTCTCATTTAATCTGTGATCATCAATTATGTGTGTTTAATCAATACTTACTGTGTTAAAAAAAAAACCTGCAGTACACGGAGACCTAAGACATGCTAAATATTGTAAAGCACTATCATAAAAAGGAAAGAAAAGTTAAAAATTTATATTTCAATTTAAAAATTAGAACAGGATATTAAGATTTTTTCCTAACAGATGAACAATGAGCAGATGATAACTTGCCTATTGGGTATTTCACCGGGAAGTTCCATAAAATGTACTGCACGATCTGAATAGCTAGCAAAGACCGTCTGCAAAACAAAGCAGCATAAGAAGTTTCACAAGCAATTCACTAGGGTTTTTGTATTGAGCATAACACTTCCTTTGAGAGACCAGCAATAGGAGAAACTTTTCTAACTAATGTTCCATATCCTCAGAAAAATATGGAGTAATTAGTTACCGAACTATATATATTTCAATTAAAAGTAAGATGCTTTGCTATCCCTTCAACAATATAATATTTGAAAAAAAAATAACAACACAAAACATTCATCTGTAGAAAATGAGAGGACCTTCGCACATCAACATAAGTGGTATCTAAAAGTGTTCAGGTTATACTATGAGATACCCATATATAGGTTGTTGTATGAACACCATATGATCATACTTCAGTGAGATAACTGAACACTGTAAGCAAAAAAAATGTCAGGTTGGGTCTACAACAAGGCACTCCTTAGGATCTAAACTTAAGCAGAAGAGCATAACAAGAAACTACACTAATCCCTTAGCAGAATTATTTATCTAACCTCCAATGAACCAATGCCGGTAAAAGAGTACAGTCTCGTAGCTGTCACGGCCATCACATAAAATCTGGTTGCATTACCTGCAGAAGCTGTTTCCATCTGCAAAAGGTGAAACCGAAAATAGATACTGACATAGAAGACAAACTACAAAATTTCTACTAGAAAGGAACATTATGCATGGCATACAACCTGCAAACCCATGATAGCCTCAGGAAGCTCAGTCAGCTCAAACAACAGCTTTACATATTTCTCCTTCTTGTCCACTTCATCCACCACAATCTCAAACATCTGTCCATTATCGGTACCAAGAATCACTTCTTTTGTTGACCCTGAAACCATAAAGCAGAACACGAATTCTCCCTTCAATCAAAACGAATCCCCACTAAAATCCACGAATATGATAGAGCCGAAGCCCTCAATATCCAACAACTTTTTCTCCAACCAACCAGAAAAATTTACCATATGGAAATACATTTCCAAATGAGCCAGAACAGTTTCAACTAAGAATAGGTGATTAAGGAAACTCCACCTTCCAGCGAATAGAAAGATCTTCTGTGAAGATTTAGCATCATGAAAGGATGGCGCATACCTTCCGTGATCTGCAGCCGATTCCAGGCCACGGCATTGACTACCAATCCCTTCAGGCGGCTCAAAACCCTAGGCCGCGCCCACTTTGCGTGGGTGTAGTATGTCTCGGCGCCGCCAGCTTGGAGAACCGTCACAATGCAGTGGCTCCCTCTGGGATCGACGAAGACTCTGTGAACTGGCTGATCGCCGCCCCTTCCTCCGGAAAAGTCGAGGTCTGCAATCAGAATAGATAGAATGAAGTGATCCGAGGTCCAAGAAGAATAAGGGTGGAGAAAGATCAGAGATGAGCAGTTATGCAAACCCTGGGTGTCCCCAAGCCCAAAATCGTAGCGAAGGACCCAGCCCTTGCTGGTGCCCAGGACGATGACATCGTTGCCGGCAGCCATCGACGTGATGACGCCGCGGCCCCTGGTAGCGTTCCGCTCGAGGGGATCAACAATAAAGAGGCCGCCTCCGATGCCGGAGGAGTCCATGGCGACGGGATCCGGCAGTTGGTATCGCCGGGACCCTAGAATTCACGGCGATGTGAAGAAAGGAGATCGCTGGAGAAGTTTGAACAAATAAAGCCATCCACTCTTTATAAGGGAGGCCACGTAAGCCGCCTGCCGCTTCAAGATTCGTGAATGTTGAGATCTGACGGTTATTTGTTCTGGTGGATGCCAGCTGCTATAATTTTACGATGACAACTTGGAAGTGGGACATCGTACTTGTCTTTGTTCTTTATAACTATTACAAATTCTCTCTATTGAGTAAAGATTATGCTAAAACACGTTAACTTGTATGAGATTCGCATTTCACCACAACCACAGCTTGAGTTTTGTTCCTTTGCAGCTCAGGGCGAGAATGAAGACTGGCTCCACCAGATTGGAATTTATCGAATATGATTTGAGCCTATTATTGATTGGGTCAAACCTTGGTACCCCACAACAGCCCCGTGATGCCAAATTCTAAATTACTATAACAGGAAATAGCCGAGTCTTAACTGAAAGTTTGCTGGGACAAACGATCTGGAGGAGATTGGCACTCGCTCAGCCTGGAGTCTCCTGAGCTCGTAGCCGCCGGAATAGCAGGTCGGAGTGAGGACGATTTGGAACCTGAAAGCCCCAATCGGAACCCTAAGATCGATCCTGACCTGGAAGGTCTCTCTTCCTCCGGATCTCCGAAGATGGGTGTCGGCGCGGCGCTTGATCTGTTCGGTTGGTGTCGCCGGGTGTGAGGGGCAGCGAAATGAGTCGGAGGTCGTCCGATCTCAGGCGACCGTCTCGGAGACGGTGGTTCTCCAGTGCCTGGGTGTGGCTTGTAGCCGGCGGCCTCGGGGTGCTCCTGCTCCTTGTGGTGCTAAGTCGGGAGAGGCTGCCGAGATCCACGCCGCCGTTGGCCCGCCAGGTGAGATCTTGCCTTGCGATGTTTAGTCTGCATGAATTTTTTACTTGATTATCATTTCTGTCTTAGGGGGGGTTTATATCTGCAATATCTTTAGAACATCTTTCTGTTTTTTATTTTTTGTTAACAATAAACGGGAAAAAAGTTTTGATTCTATTTAGCTCACTGGTGAAACTTTTTGCTGAAATCAACAATATAAAGTGTCGTTTCGGCTGAAGAGCTACTAGTTTTACCCCCTTTTCCCCTCCCCATTTTAATGTCATCCTCTAGATTTCCATTTCTGATATCTTGAAATTCCAGACGAAGCTGTTCGATGGAATCTATTTTAGTTTCATAGCTCCAAATTTGCCTCCTAATTTTTCCTTGGGATCAACCTACATCAAATGTCACTCTCATCACCTTAGACATTGGGAAAATTCAACCTGCATATATCAGATGAAGTTTCTTCTACATGTTCTCTTACAAGACAGAATATGTTTTTTGCTTATTGTATTGTTTGTGTTTATTTTATGACCGACAATATTCTCTCATTTGACATCGAGACTAGTTTGTTAAAAAGTTTCCTCTCTCAGCAAAGGCTGGCCGGTTAAAGTGAAGATGGTTTCTGGATTTTGGTGTGATTCTCATGTGTCCCTTTGCCTAAAAGGAAAATTTCATGAGATTGAATTCTTTCTAAATTAGATTTTGGTAACAAATAAACAACACAGGAAAAGTTGTGCAGTATTAATACATACAAGGAGAGAATACAAGTTTTACTATATGTCGGCTTTAAGTTGTAGCTCATATAGATGTAATAGAAAATAAGGTAAGATGTTATGAAAATGACAAAGGATGACCAATAAATTTTATAGTTACAAGTTGAATCAATTACAATTAAAAGTGTCGTCAGTGGTGGTAAACGGAGGAAAAAGAACTATACTTGGCATCTCAGGCAAGTAAGTGTATATATTCCACACACTCAAGTGTGTGTTCACTCTTTGATGGATAGTATGAATCATCTAAATTGAAAAGATTGTGTAATATTGAAAGCTTAACCACATCCTCAAGTTATGAGAACCTTTTACTGAAATCTCTGGAGGTTAAGAGAACCTTTTACTGACATCTGAACTAGCAACAACTTTATTTCTTGGCCAGCAGTTACATAGACTGGTTTTATTGTTTAGTGTTTATCATTGGTGTGAATTAAGTACCTTTACTACAAAGTTCATTCGTGCACTTAGATCTCTGTTGGTAAGCCTGCACACCAATATTTGAATATCATTCTGTGGAACATTCTTGCTGGCAGTTGGCACTATGACTGTTGGCACTTGGCAGTATAGTGCACTAGCAGCCTACTAGTTAAAAAATGCATAATTATGAAAAAGATGAAAAATCAATTTTGAGAACTGGGATAAGAAGAAAAGGAGATAATGAGAATGGGGTGTTGAAAATGGTTGCGACATTCTTGTTGAAGTGCAAGGAAAGAGGAGAAAACTGGAAGTGTGTCATGCACATCATGCGTGAAAATTGGTACCAAATATTTGTCAATTTCCTAATAAATTTAGAAGAATATTTTTTTCTCCATTTGGTTAGAATTCTGCTGTAAAGTGGTCCTTTCTTATTTCCATGGTTCGAAACAATTATATATCTGAATAAGTGGCTGTCTTATTGCATTCTTCCTCTAAATCTAATGACTTTGGCGTGAAAGCACAAAATATGTTCCAAAAGCCCATCAACGTATGTTATTCTGGTAAATTGGTATTTATTTTTCCCCTAGTTTTGCTCTGATCTGTAGGAATAGAATGTTTACTGGATAGTAATTTATCTTTTACCTTTGAATCTATTATTTCTCTTGCTTTTACATGCACACCCATTCTTCCCTTGAAACATTCATTGTGTTGCAGAAACTCTACAACCCTAGTGTAATTGAAGGTCTAAACGTTACCGATGATATGCTTAGTCCATACTCCTTTACAAGGCAGATAGTAGACCAAATAACTCTTGCAAAGACTTTGGTTGTGGTATCTAAAGATAGCAATAACCTCCAGTTTGCAGCGGAGCTTAGTTCCCAAATTCAAAAATGTCAAGCTATTCTGTCAACTGCTGCAATGATGGAAACTTCATTGATGATGAAGGAAATGGAGGAAGCAATTCGTGATATGGGTCTCCTGCTCTACCAAGCGCAGCAGCTCCATTATGACAGTGCAACCATGATTATGAAGATGAAAGGTCAGTTGTTATCTCTTGATGAGAAGATGAAATTTGAAACTGAAAAGAGCACCAAATATGGACAAATAGCTGCTGAAGAACTGCCAAAAGGCCTATATTGTTTTGGTATTAGGCTTACTATGGAATGGTTCAGGAATCGAAATCTTCAAAGAAAACTTTCAGAAGGAAGGCACACATTTGAGAAGCTTAGGGACAATAGCCTTTACCATTTTTGTATTTTCTCTGATAACATCCTTGCTGCATCAGCTGTGGTCAACTCTACGTCCATGAACTCAAAGCATCCAGAAATGGTTGTATTCCACCTGGTTACAGACGAGGTGAATTATGCTCCGATGAAGGCCTGGTTCTCCATGAACAATTTCCAAGGTGCAACCATTGAGATCCAGAAGATAGAGGAGTTCAGCTGGCTTAATGCCTCGTATGTCCCAGTTTTAAAGCAACTTCAAAACTCTGAAACACAGAGCTACTACTTTTCTGGAAGTGGTGATAAACGAACGCCAATCAAGTTCAGGAACCCAAAGTACTTATCAATGTTAAACCACCTAAGGTTCTATATCCCAGAAGTCTATCCAGCATTACAAAAAGTGGTGTTCCTTGACGATGACGTTGTTGTCCAAAAGGATCTCTCAGAATTATTCTCAATCAATCTAAATGGAAACGTGATGGGTGCTGTTGAGACTTGCATGGAGACATTTCACAGGTTCCATAAATATCTGAACTATTCCCACCCTTTAATACGAGCATATTTTGATCCTGACGCGTGTGGATGGGCATTCGGAATGAATGTCCTTGATCTAAGGGAGTGGCGGCAGAAGAATGTAACTGGAATTTATCACTATTGGCAGGACAAAAATGCTGACCATTCCTTATGGAAGCTTGGTACGTTGCCTCCTGGCTTACTGGCCTTCTATGGGTTGGTGGAGAAGCTGGACCCCGAATGGCATGTGCTAGGGTTGGGATATACTCACGTCGATCCGTTGATAATAAAAAATGGTGCAGTATTGCACTATAATGGAAACATGAAACCCTGGTTGAAGATTGGAATGGAGAAGTACAAGGGTTTTTGGGAGAAGTATGTTGATTTCTCACATCCTATCTTGCAACAATGTTTCATTCATGGGTAGACATATTATGGGACGAATTCAAGTGTTATTCCTGTTATCTATGAGATGGCAGAAAGCCTAGACCTGCAGCAATTGTTGAACTCGAGGAATTGTAGACAGATATAAATTGTTTCGTCGGACAAATTTTCCACAATGTCATTGCAGTAAGATGGATCTTATCATAGGTCAGCTGACCACGATGCGGTGTGTTTTGTAGTAAAACTAGATGCTTGTTAAGCAAGTCTTTGTAGTAGGCACACCATCGACCTTAATTTTTACAGAAACAAGATTAATTATTCATAGTTGAGTCGACAGGTTCCTGATGCTTGTGGTGTTTGTGTCGTATTTTCCTCGAGCTGAAAACTTTTGTTGGTTGTTTTTTGCATCGTTTAGAATGTACAGCTTTATACTTGTTAGGTTCATTTCATGTATAAATGGTAAATGAATAGTCTGAAAGGAGTGTTCTATCCGAAGGTTTCCATTGTGAATAAGAACAGTGCAGATATGTTCTTGATCCGAAGGTTCATTGTCAACAACCACACGAATTGGACATCTGTAGCGGTTCCAAGTTGTTGCATGACATCGCTTCTTGATCAGAAAAAAGTCTCCTTTTTCTTTACGTCACTCAAAGTCCTAAACGGGGCATCATCGAACTCTGCATCTAAATAAATCCAAAACTATCCCCACACTCTTCCCTTACTTGAAGAACTAGCTTGCTTGCTAAATCCTTCTTGAGTTAGATATATTTGCTTCCCAGTTAATCTTGGCAGATGCCTCTCAATATCCAGTATCAAATAGCATCATTTTGGCGGCAACAACAAGAAACTTACACTCAAAGAACACTGCTCCTCCAATTGCTTGCTTATATTAAGGTCAGTAGCATTTTACTCTCTGTCGCAACAAAATCAACAAGCGATTAGATCTTTAAACCATGAAGATTTCAAGGCAAGCGTTGTGGTTAATGATGCCAATGGCGATGATGGTTTCTTCTTTGCCAGTGGCTGAGTCTTGGAGCAAAGAGGGACACATTCTAACTTGCAGAATTGCGCAGGTAGTTCTTTAAACAAGATTAACATATTGCTAATTCGCAAATTAATAAGCTCAAGGAATTAGTGTTTATGTATTGTAGGATCTGTTGGATCATGAAGCAGCAGAGACAGTGAAGCACCTGCTGCCGCAGTATGCAAATGGAGATCTGTCTTCTCTCTGCACTTGGCCGGATCAAGTCCGGCACTGGTACAAATATCGGTGGACGAGCCCTCTCCACTTCATTGACACACCCGACGAAGCCTGCACCTTCGACTACGCAAGTAATCTCTTAATACAATCACAGTAGATCCAAAAAAATTCTTTGAACTGGTATTATAAATCATTGATGCAGGGGATTGCAAAGAAGATAAGTGTGTTGCTGGAGCAATCAGCAACTTCACTTCACAGCTTCTGCACTACCGCGAAGGCTCCTCCGATCGCCGTTGTAAAGATTTATATTTAGTACAAGGATTATAGTGCGTGTGTTTATGTTGGTCAATCATTATTGTTGATTTTGCACAGACAACTTAACTGAAGCACTGCTATTCCTCTCCCACTTCATGGGTGATATCCATCAGGTAATAGCGTTGTCTTCATTGAACTCCAAGTTCTTATCATTTATATATTCTAATTAAATGGTTGATGCTGCAGCCCATGCATGTTGGATTCACCAGCGATGAAGGTGGCAACACCATCCACGTCCGCTGGTTCAGGCACAAATCAAACCTGCATCACGTAAGATCATGATGGTTTGAATCAGAGGTCAATTTAATCCTGATGGTGTGATTCTTCTATGAATTAGGTGTGGGACAGAGAAATTATCCTCACAGCTCTTGCAGACTACTACGACAAGGACTTGGCCGCTTTCCAAGAAGAGCTGCAGAATAATTTCACAAATGTGAGTTTATTTTGATGTTATTTTTTGTTAGCGAAAGAAAAAACATGTTTGCATGAGTACAGATTTCCTTCTTGCAGGGAATATGGGCCAGTGACATCTCCTCTTGGGGGGATTGTGATGATCTCCTCTCCTGCCCAACCAAGTAAAATCTCACACATGTTGCAGAATTAAAAATTCTACTCATTCATCATCTCTTCTTCTTGCATGGACAGGTATGCTAAAGAGAGCATAGGCTTAGCTTGCAAATCAGGATACAATGGAGTTAGTGAAGGAGACATTTTAGCGGGTAATTTTAGCTGCACATTATTTTTTACTGTTAGCAAGAAGCAAAAAGAAATTAATGATGCTTTTATGTGGTTTTTTTTTTTTTAAACTTTTGGCCAGATGAATACTTCAGTTCAAGGCTGCCTATTGTGGCCAAAAGGATAGCACAAGGGGGCATCAGGTTGGCTATGGTATTGAACAGAGTATTTGGGGATCACAGGCAGGCAGTAGCATCACCAACCTGATCAGAAGAAGTTTATGGGCCTTATGGCTTGGAAAGATAAATTCAGTTATTAATTAGTATGCAAGGAAATAAACTGATGAAAGATATTGTTAGCAAAAGTGCATTTAACTGACATTGCTGCAGTGTTGAATAAGCACAGTGTTTAATCTCAAAAACACTATGCGATGTTGTAATGTAAAGTAATTAAGACCATTTTTTTAATAATTATTTTTCTTGTCGTATAAAGTTGTAACGTCTGGGTGGTGTAGTCGGTTATCACGCTAGTTTCACACACTAGAGGTCCCCGGTTCGAACCCGGGCTCAGACAACAATTTATTTTATCTAAATGAATTTTTACATTTTTTTTTTTAAATTGTAGATGAAATTTCTTGCTCAGATTTAGTGGGACTCAATCTTTCAGTTAAACACTTTCCTAACTTCTAACGCTAGTCTGGGTGGTGTAGTTGGTTATCACGCTAGTCTCACACACTAGAGGTCCCCGGTTCGAACCCGGGCTCAGACAGCAATTTATTTTATCTAAATGAATTTTTACAGTTTTTTTCTTTTAATTGTAGATGAAAGTTCTTGCTCAGATTTAGTGGAACTCAACCCTTCAGTTAAATGCTTTCCTAACTTCTATCGCTAGTCTGGGTGGTGTAGTTGGTTATCACGCTAGTCTCACACACTAGAGGTCCCCGGTTCGAACCCGGGCTCAGACAGCAATTTATATTATTGAAATGAATTTTTGCATTTTTTTAAAAAATTGTAGATGAAATTTCTTGCTCAGATTTAGTAAACCCTTCAGTTAAATGCTTTCCTAACCTCTTACGCAAGTCTGGGTGGTGTAGTTGGTTATCACGCTAGTCTCACACACTAGAGGTCCCCGGTTCGAACCCGGGCTCAGACAACTATTTATTTTATCGAAATGAATTTTTACATTTTTTTTTTTTGAAATTGTAGATGAAACCTAGAAATAGGCAATCACGGCAGCGCAGTGGGCCTCCGGCGGCCGCTCTTTCTCAACCAAACCCGCGCTTTCCGCGCTTGGATCGGCTCATGGCGGTCATCTATTCAACTCCCGTTCTTCTTCCCCCTCGTGGCCCTTTCCACCTTTTGCGGCACTCGCATCATCTCCTTGTTCGGATCCTTCTTGTCCTCGCTCCGATTGATGCCGGTCCGGCTCTGGGATTTCATTTATGTCGACCTTAGCTTGGCAGCCTCTAAGTAACACTCGTAATGCGATTGGGGTCCGATCTGTTCTGCCGTGGCGCGGCGCCAACGCTGTCGAGCTTCCGCTGCTTCCTCATCTAGGTTAGAGCCTCGCGATGCTCAAAGATGAGTGCAGAAAAAAAAGAGAGGTTTTTTTCCCCTTTTTGAATGATTTTTGGTTCATTTTAGGTTGGCGCGTGAGAGTTGTTTGATGTTGTGGAGATGGATTCTACTACTAACTCTGAGCTAAATGATTCTAGCAACCCAATCTCTCCCAATTCGGTACTACAAGAACAACCAGCAGCGAATTCACCAGTTAAGGGAATCCCAGATATACACGTTGAGCCACCTCTTCTCCGCCCCCTGCGGCTTCGGGCTATCGGGAAGTTGCAACATCTTTCCTTCCACTTTTTCCCTGTGGTATTGGATCCCAGCACCGCTTTGACCCAATCGGAAAATGAAGTCGATGAACTTGAGCTGGATTCACTGGATGCCTGCATGATTCTGCAACCTGTTTCGTTGTCTGAGATCGGCGATGATCTTGGATATGGAAGCAAGGGTTTTGAAGATGACTCATTTTTATCAACGCCATCGAATTCTTCGCCGCCGATTGCCAAAGCACGAGAGACACCATCTAAGTCACCAGCTAATGATACTGAGAAAAAGACGAATGAGGCTGATGGTAGCAGCACTGATACTAAATCTTCTAAGCTGGTGTCGCCCACTTTTGCCAATATTACGATTGAAAGCGCAACCTTCATCGCGTACCCCTATGTCGCCTTCCTCGCCTATGGTTTTAGCTGGAATACCAGTGTTCTTGGGGTCACCAAAGTATTCCACAATGGAGGCAGAACCAATTGCATATGCTGTGACTATAGATCAAAGTAATCATGTCAGCAAACCTTCTGAAGCATCTTTGCCCGATTCAGTGTCGTGTGTGCCTAAGGCCCAAACTTTAGTTCCTCAAGCAACACCTGTGCAAAGCCAAGAACCTAAAACTCCTAGACCACCAGCTTTGTCAGGAGTGTTTTCCACTCCGTCACTCCTCAGTAAGAGTGATTCACCCTCTTCGCCGCCCTGGCCATCGCAAAGTTGCGTTGCGCCATCCTCTCCATGCCCACCTCCTCCTCCACCATCACCAGTGGCATCATCAGGGCAACAATCATCCTTGACATCATCAAATGGATTTGCACCACCACCACCTCCTCCATTGGCTGCAACAAAAGCTATTCGTGCCAAGAGAAATGATGCAAGACTAAAAAGATCGACACCAATGGGAAAGTTATATAGAGCCCTCAAAGGAAAGGTGGAAGGTTCTAGTTTAGATGGCAAAGCGTTGCAAGTTAGGAAAAATCAAGTTGGGAATTCCTCAGGTGGTAATAAAGCTCAAGGGATGGCTGATGCATTGGCTGAGATGACAAAGAGGTTAGTATAGCCAAGTTGAAGCTCTTACTAATTCTAGATAACCTTAATAGTAATTTTCATCGATTAGTATATAAATAACATCATTTACGTCAGTCAAAGCTAACTGTGATATTTGCACATCTTTGCTAGATCATCTTACTTTCGGCAAATTGAAGAAGATGTTGAAAAGCATTCTGCATCTATTCTGAAGATGATATCCTCTCTCAATTCCTTTAAGACAAAGGACATGAAGGAGCTATCAAAATTTCACCAGAAAATTGAGCAAGTGCTTGAAAAACTAACCGATGAAACACAGGTAGATTTGCATCTAATCAGTCATTATAGCTTCCTGAGTGTTTCCTCAATGTCCATGAATATGTTCTCTATTTTCAGTTTTAAGATTTTGTTTTTCTATTAAAAAGAAGGTATTTAAAATTTGACATTTTCTTGACTTCTTGTCTAGTAAAATTTATTATTATTATTATTTTGCAGAAGATTCTTGATTTTCCCTTTAAAAAATGAAAAAATCAACATGAAAATTATCCAGAAATAGAAATTCTGAAAACAAAAAAAAAACAACAGACTGTTTCCACAACTCAATGCTTAAACACCAATGCCATTAGGTTTGGAACCCCAGATCTTCACTATCTATAACCAAGGGAAAGAAAGTCTTCTTGTTAATTTTTCTAATTTTTTTATGGTTTCAGGTATTGTCTAGGTTCGAAGGCTTCCCGTTAAAGAAATTGGAGACTATTCAGGTGGCAGCTGCTCTACATATGAGGTTGGAATCTATAGTCGCAGCATTGAAGGGTTGGAAGTTAGCATCTCCAATTGCCCAGCAGCTTGCGAAGGTTGAGTGCTACTTCAACAAGGTGACTTCATTAAATGACACTTTGATGTAGTTAACTAGTTATCGACAACTCTAAGAAGGTCCAATCTGATAACTATCCCACAGATCAAAGAAGAAGTTGATGTAACTGAGCGCAACAAAGATGAAGAATCCAAGAGATTAAAAAACCACAATATTATGTTTGATTTCACTGCCCTTGTAAGAATCAAGGAGGCCATGGTTGATTTATCATCAGACTGCATGGAAATGGTGCTCAAGGTTTGTTACCTCCACTCATATGGTGTATAGTGTCTAAGAATATTAGTTTTATATGCATTATTTTCCACTTGACAATTTACTTAATATAGATGCTTTTGGTACCGACCTATAGATTTTCATGATTGGAGTTAAGAATCTAGTTTTGTATCTACTGTTTCCATCCGACTGTTTGCTTAATATAGATACTTTTGGTTGGATATTATAACTTTTCATTAATTATGGCTATAAGATACTTAAATGATGGCAAAAAGTAAATACGTTCGTCCTAACGGACGGCTACTAGCCTTTGGAATAATGACTAGTACATAAGAGAGACATTTATCTCAGCTATGTAGAGATTTAAACTCCGGACCTCATAATGGTAACACCTCATGCGCTAGCCACTAGATCATCCCGAGGAGACGATTATAAGATATTTAAATGAACAAGATGTTACTGGTTGTAATTAGATCATCATAAAAAGTTCAATGATGTGATAAATTTCATCTGATCATCTTGACTTAGATGGGATAAATTTCATCTGATCATCTTGACTTAATTGGCATTTTTACTTTGAGCTTTAAAGATCTAAAGGTTGCTTTTCTATGTTTGTTTTTTTTCTTGTGTGTGTGTGTGTATGTGGCAGGAGTGCAGAGAGACTCAGGAAATAGCTGGAGAAACCACATCCAAATCAAAAACAAGACTGAAAATGCTGTGGAGGGCTTTTCAGCTGGCATTTCGAGTATACAACTTTGCTGGAGGACAAGATGATCGAGCAGATAAGTTGACCAGGGAATTGGCTCGTGAGATAGAGGCTTGCTCTGAATCCTAGAGTTTCCTAGTATACATCTTTCTTTGTTCCAAAGGGAGCTTCCTCAAATTTAAGTTTCATTGGTGATGGAGAGCAGCAAGGATTAGATGCGAGTAGCTGCTTGTATCATTTACATAAAGGCAATTGATGAGAATCAAGAAAAATATCTGTAACAAATGGACTGGGGAAGACACAGTATCGCCTTTGAACCAGAAACACTAGAAGAGAATCAAGAATTTAGCTTTGAATATCGCCAGTTGAAATTAACTAGTATTATTGTGCTCAGTTATTGCTTTACTTATGCATAATGTTTCATCAGGTAGAACAGTGACCAATAGAAGTATAAATGAAAGCAATTCAGGAGAAAATAAGTGACTTGTGACTGTCAACTACATTGCAGGAAGTACAGAAAAACAGAGAATACGTGGATATGAACCAATGTGCTAGTAAGATTGTAACAAACATTCATGTGCAATCAAATTAAGAAAACAAATGTGTTGAAATTCAAAATGTATGCAAAATAACTCTCAAAACCCCTAAAAACAATCATAACAACTTCACAACAGCAAGGCTAATCTATTAGATGCCTTACACAAGAAAGCTAGCTTCAACTTGCACTTCTACATCTGTTTATGAACATCTGTTTACTCCGCTAACTATAGTACTACTCGGAGATCAAGATGGTTTGTAGGCTCATCCAGAAGTAATAAAGTTGGCTGCACAAAGAGAGCTGGCCAAGCATATAATGTCTCAAGCACATAACTCACATGTCTCAAGCACATAACTAGCATGACCATTTGTTTTAATCTATTTCATGCTTGTGCTTCACATGTTGCAAGGTACACAACAAAGATTTATTACTCCGATAGAATTCTTATAAAAGGCAATACATGATAGCAATACATGATATAAGAGCAGTACTGTATTCAAAAACAAAATGTATGCAAAATTAACTCTCATATGACCCTAAAAAATATCATAACAACTTTGCAGTAGCGTAGCTTCAACTTGCTCTTATACATCTGTTTATGAACTTATACCAGTTTTGAATGAATATCACATGACAAAGAACAGCATCAGTAAAATTGTAAAAGGGCATAGTTATGTTCTGAAGTGTATGCAGTATAATAGTAGATCACTCACAGCAAAGCAGAAACAATAAGTTACATTTGCCTTATTCATCAACCTCAGCCTTAATCTCTTTCAGAAGATCTTCCTTGTACTCTTCAAAAGAACCAGGGAATTTTCTAACAGTACCGTCTTCCACAACCCATATCTCACTTTTCTCTTCATCCTCACACACTCGTGATATTAAACGTGAGTCGTGACTCACCAAAATAACACCACCAGTGAACTCCTGAAGTGCATCTGCCAGTGCATCAATACTTTGCATGTCAAGGTGATTTGTCGGCTCATCCAACAAAAGAATATGAGGCTTAGACATGGATATAGAAGTAAACACGACGCGAGCCTTCTGGCCTCCAGATAATTTGGCAATGGGTGTAAGGTGGTTGTGGCTGGGCAGGCCAAATTTCCCAAGTTTAGCACGCACAGCCTCTTGCTTGCTGAATCCTTCTTGATCTGGATGAAGGCGGAGAAGGTACTGAACTGGGTTCTCTTCCATAATCAGGAGATCAACAAAATGCTGGGAATATCTCCCAATCCGGAGCTTTTGACTCCGACGAACTTCTCCTTCAGTGGGCACCAAGTCCCCTGCAAGTAAATTCAGCAGAGTGGATTTGCCAGCACCATTAGGCCCTACAATGGCAACCCTTGTCCCCATATCAATTCCCACATCAACATTGGAGAGCCTAAAATCCTCCCTGTTTGGATAGCAGAAGCTGACCTCGATGAGCTGCAGAAGTGGCGGTGTCAGCTCAGTGGGCTCCGGGAAGTGGAATACAACACTGTAATCCCTCCACCGTTGGGGCGCCTCAGGTGGTGGTGCATCATCATCTACCACCTTCCCCTTTGACTTGCCCTTAGCTGCCTTGGCGGCGACATACTTAACCCGATCATCAACCTTGTCTTGCTTAGCCTTGTTGCTAGTCTTCTTAGCAGCCTTCATCTGCTTCTCATAAATTTCAAACTTCTTGTTTGTTTCTTTTCTCTTTTGCTCATAGCCACTCTCAAAATCATCAAAGTTCCCACGGTAAACATGGAGTTTCAGCTCGTGAAGATGAATGACCTCATTGCAAACGGTGTTAAGGAAGTCTCTGTCATGGGACACCACCACCAGCGTCTTCTTCCAGCGGCAAAGATACTCCTCTAACCATAGCACTGCTCGGAGATCAAGATGGTTTGTAGGCTCATCCAGAAGTAACAAAGTTGGCTGCACAAAGAGAGCTCTGGCCAAGGATATCCTCATCCTCCATCCTCCGCTGAATGACTTGGTCGAACGACGCTGCATCTCCTTGGTGAACCCCAACCCAGCTAAGATCTTAGATGCCTGGGCCTCTGCAGCATCGGAACCCAAAAGCTGCAACTTTTCATATATTTCTGCAAGCTTCTCTCCACTATCATCGTCGTCTTCATCGTCTCCTCCTTCAGGTTTCTCGGAGAGAGCAGCAGCCTCCTTGCGAAGGCTCACCAGCTCCTCGTTAGCAGACACAACAGCCTCAAGAGCAGTTCTTTCATCCCCGACTACTTCCTGCTCGACCAGAAGCACATCAATGTTGCGTGGGACGGGAATCTTCCTCCAAGCAAGGAGCTTTAACAGAGTAGATTTCCCCTTCCCGTTTGGACCAATAAGACCGTACCTTTTCCCATGGGATATCTTGACGGAGGCGTTCTTCAGGAGCTCCTTCCCCCGAGCAGAAACGGAGAAATTCTCGATGGTGATATCCCTCACGTTAGCATCGGCAGCACCCTCTTGAGCGTCAGGATCAAGGGCGGCTGCGCGGGATCCAATAACCACCGTGAAGACATCGTGGTCATCCCTCAGGGCCTCCTGCCGTGCCTGCTCGGCAGCGTACGCATTTAAGCTGTCCTTCTTCTCCCTCTTCTTGAGCTCCTTGTCGGAGATGGTGGCGGCCGACAACTCGGTAACAGCGTTTCGAGATTTAGGTTTTGCGTCTTCCTCCGCGATCTCCTCTTCCTCATCGTCAGAAGGCGGTAGATCGATGTCATCAGTATAGGAAGAGGATTTGGCTTTGGGCTTAGGCTTCTTCGAGGCGCCAGAAGATGAGGGTTTGGGCTTGTCCATGGAAGCAAGCATAGCCGACACGGAGATCTTCTCCTTTTTGGGTACATCAGAGGCGATGGAGGCGGATTCCTTGGATTTTCCGCCCTTGGAAGAGGAGATGTCGGCGGAGGTTTTCCTCACCATGATGGCGGTGCGGAAGCAGCAGAAAGAGAAGGATGCGCCGACGAAGCCCGAACGACGATTACGGAAGAAACCTAACCGGAAGAAAGCTGTATTTATAGAACTCCCGAACCGGTCGGTTCGGAACAGATTTGGAACAGATCGATAGAGAAATAGACCGGAATTTGGGCGTTGCTAATTTCTCGCGGCAGCGGTCTCCGACGGCCGACGGAGACTGTTCTCTGACTGCTCGCTATGGATCGGTGGACGGCGGCTGTCAGCGGCGGCGACAGAAGAGCAGAGGCGGCGACGGCAGAGCAGCGGGGACGAGTGCTCTAGTGAGGAAGCAGGGGCATCGTCGATCGGCAAAGGGCTGAACAAAAGTTTATTTATGTTTAGGGTTGTAAATGAATCAAACGTTCGTGAACAAGCTTGGTGTTCAGTTTGGTAAGAGCTTATTTATGTTCGTTCAATATACATAAGGTTAATTAAACAAACAAGCTTGAATAGCTTGTTAAGGTAAACAAATAAGCTTGAACACATATGTGTTCAGCTCGTTAACGTTCGTGAACAACGTTCGTGAACAATGTTCGTGAACAACGTTTGTGAACAATATTCACGAACCATATTTATAAATAAATTTTTTTTCAATATCCTAAATAAAGAATAAAATAAAATAAATAAATAAATTTAAATTATCAATCTTAATAATCAATCAAACAATTAAAAGTTTCAAACAATCAAACAAGCTTGAATTGAGAACTTGATAACATCTAAACGAACCAAGCTCAAGCTCAAGCCAAGCTCGAACCAAGCTTGAATTGAGAGCTTGATAACATCTAAATGAAACAAGCTCAAGCCATGTTTCAAACAAGCTCAAGCTCATAAAAAATAAATCAAGTCAAGCTTGAACACTCATTTCAAAAGCTTGGTTCATTTTAAGTTCGGCTCGGCTCGACTCGACTCGTTTACAACCCTATTTATGTTCACTTAATATATATATATATATATATAATTAATTAAATAAATAAATAAATTTAACAGTTCGATAAAATAAATAATAAATAAATAAATTTGAAGACATATATGGTCACTTCGTTAACGTTTATTCATGAATAATCTCCATGAATAATATTAGTGAATAATTTTCATTAATTATATTAATAAAGTTTTTATCAATATATTAAATAAATAATAAAATAAAATAATAAATAAATTTATAACTAATCAAATAACTAAAAATTTTAAATAATCAAACAAACTTAAATTAAGAACTCAATAGCATCTAAATGAATCAAACTAAAACCCAGCACAAATTAAGTTTGAATTAAGATAAACAAGCTCAATCTTATAAAAATAAATCAAGCCAAATTTGAATAATTATTTTAAAAGTTTAATTCATTTTAAGCGCAAAGCTTGGCTCGATTCAGTTCGATTCGATTATCTTATCAAACAAACTTAAACATTCTAAAGCTCCAGTTAATTTACATCCCTAGACAAAATAAGGAATCATTGAATTAAAAGGCTTTTAATAATTAATTAATTTAATCAATTTCTAATTTAAAATAGATTGTTTAATTAAAATTTTTATACAGATGTAATTATTATATATATTAAAAATTTAAAATTATAAAAAATATATTTATTTATTATATATATTATCAATTTATTATTAATATTATTATTATATTTTATAAAAAATAATAAAATATTAAATTGATTTAGTCTTTCTTTATCAATTTCATCATAGTATCAAATAATAACTTAAATTTTTAAAAATTTTAATAGGATTTTTATGATTCTAAGATTTGATTATCCCAAATAAATCTCGTGTTAGATCACGATTCTACAAACTCTATGGATATTTTATTCTTGTGCAACCGAATTATGTGAACCGTTAGATCTGACTGCCTTTTCCATCCATAAAAACAACTTGTGTTCCTTAAATTCAAGATTTCTACTAATTTTAGAGGCAAAATTATGTTACAACACTTCTAGCGTTGAAGCCTCAAACCCTAAATAATTTTATAAATTTTTAAATTTCAGTTACAAGCGGATTTGACTATTTTATTTCAACAAAATGTAGTTCTAAGGAACAAAATTTTCCAAATCTAACTTGCAGAGATTTGGATTTTTTAGTTTAATACGAGTTTGCGACTCTAAAAAATATTTTGAATCTTAAGTCAATATGGTACAAGTCGATTTGTAACTTAATTTGCGACTATTATTCCCATCGATCGAAGGAACTATGTGCAACGTACTTGATCATGTCCGAAAGTCGAAGAAACGGAAAGATAGACATGTGGCGCTCACGCTGACCTCCTAAGGACTCCGCGCGGACCTGCAACACAAACTACATTAGTACTGAGCCAGGGAAGGGGTCTCCGGCGTTGGCCCTCTGACTCTCAAGTCAATCACCGACGATGAGGAATGAAGCATAACAACAAGAACTATAGCACAAACAGTGAATATCGCATGTATTGCGTACCTCCGCCGATGTTTGGATCCCTTTTTATATAGAGCTCCGGTAGCGCGCGTGCACATTTCTCGAAGTTTTTACTGAAAAGATTTGTCAGTAAAGTGTCCCTGATATAATACCTTCTCCTTAGTCGAGGCATATTTCGTCCGACCGATCGATGTCATATATGTATTGACCACCTTGACTTTAACCTCCTTTGACTTTCACTATCCTTCATCATTACCGCATCAGTACTTATCTTCTTGGATTTACTAAAACATGGAGCAAACTGAAATACACACTTTAAATGAATTCTCAATCATGTCATCAATTACACTAATCAGTCCTTAGAACATCATCTGCATCTCATTTAGGCTTCATATTTGTAGCTGAACAATGCTCAGGCAGTCAATTCAGTCCTGAATTGACTGAATTGAAAAATGGAATTGAGATTTACACATCAGGAGAAAGTTTGATGAAAATGTAGAATTACCATTGCTGAAATGCAAACTTACTTCACTGAGTAAATGATCAAGCCAATAGCCACCAAACTGAACGCAACAAAGTACAACCAATCCAAATGAAAATTAGTATCAATCAACACACTGTAATTATCGAAGGAAAACACAACACAAATTTAGTTAAATGATCCAAGAAGAAACAGAAATGCTACTTTATCATGGTATAAGAAGATGCACAGCCCGCATATCGGATGTGAGAAGAGATAGATTGAACAAGGTTGCTCCACTCATCTGCATAAAGAGTTTCAGTTCTCCTCAATGCACACACTGTCAATAACGTCATTATGTTTTTAGGACGATGTTCAGTTATCCTAAAATTACCTGCAACACAAAAGGAACAACAGTGTAGAACAGAAATGTTGCAGCTGCAAATCCACCAAACAAACATATCTGTAAAAAACACACACAGAGGAGGAAATGTAGTTTGCTTAGTCAGTATAGCTTGAGCCCTTAGTAAATACATAATGTGTAGAATACTTACCATTGTGGCAGACCACTTTACTGATTCAAGACCTTTCCTCTCAAAAATAGATCTAAGCATGTTAGGGAATCTGATTATCACAAAACTAACAAAATAATGCCTATAAAACAAAACCAATAGATGTGTGGGTGTATATACATATTTAAAGGATACATCTCACAAGTACTAACTAGCACCCCAAGTATCCCAAGCATTGCAAGCACTTCAACTTGATCTTTCCTCTTAACACAGAATTCCTGCATGTTTTTGGAAAGAGGAGGGTTTGATATTTTAACCACATGTTGAATGGTGAACTGCTGTTTTGGCTAACCTCACCAACATTGCTGAATGCATAGCAAAATGTCCCAGCAATCACAAGTGCATCGCCAATGATAGGTTTACTTCCATCTGAAACACAACACATCTACCAAACTTGCTATCAGGTCATCAAGAGAAAACAAGATTAGTTCTCTGAATTAACAATTTGATAGTTGTTAATGGAACTTTGTACTGAGATAAATTACATCTACCACCAGATATGTGCGCGTCGGAAAGAAGCACCAAGCCAAGGCCTAACACACACACTGCAACACCCACAAATTGACATGGAGAATACCTTGTCCCTAGGACAAACCAAGTGAGGATTATGACCCATGGAATAGTCCAGCAATCCAGCAATGTCACACTTGTAATTGAAGAATACTGATAGGCTTTGACTACTGTAACAGATAAATTAAAGCTTTTAATTGTCTTATAGTTTTCATCAATGGTTAAGAAAATGGAGCTAGTTGAGGTCATTACAATCAACATAAGCAGCTGAAAAATCATGAAGAAAAGAGATTACTTAAGTAGTTGCCTTCGACGTCAACAATGGCCAAGGCAAGGTACCAGTACCAAGGAACCTGCAAATCCAAACAATGTATCAAAATATCAATTAATGTCATCAGAATTCACACATTAAAAGACTCACCACAAGGTCTCTGCCCCCCTGAAGAAGAAAACAGCACCATACACGAGAGACAAAGAAAGGTAAGTAAACCATGACTGTGTTAATGGTGTATCAGTTCCTTCAAATGCAAAAACACAGAAAGTATGCCATCAGCCATCAGAGAGGCAGATCTTTGAGGAAATGGAGTAAGTGAAAAACGTACCGAGATCTGCTATCAGAGAAGAAGTGAAGCTAGCTACTGCAAGGAAGAAAGAGACAAGCTGGCCAAGGAGTAGGATGAGGGCCAGCCTCCATATACCCTTCCTTTCCATGCTTAAACAGATTACAGGGTTGAAGCTTCAGATTTGTTTGAGATTCAGATGCATCGTTCTCTTAGGTGCTAGAAGAGGAAATATATATATATATATATATATATATATATATTAAAAAAAGTCAAGTCGGAATTGAAAATATGCAAGTTGTCATTGCTTGGTATATAATAAAGAAGAGGCAGGCAGTATAAGCACGTGACTGCGTGAGCTACAGAGGAAACAAATAGGTTGGTGATAAGATGATGAAGATGAACCCTCGAAACCAGGTAAGGTCGAGGAGACCGATTAGAGTAATCGCAACCTTAAATCTATAAATCAAATTTTATCATGGGATCTATTATATAACATCATTACCATGTTAGTAAAAATTCCACAACTTTTATAAATCTCTTTTTATAATCATAAACTCAACAAACAATTTTATATGGATCTCACCATAACATTATCTATATTTTCTATTTATTATCTTTATTTAATATTCATTTATATACTATGCCCACAAATTCTTTTTGATTTTTAAACAATACAATGATGGGTTCACGGGTTAATAAAAGCTGTATCATTTGCAATGTCATTGGGTTTACAAAATCCAACTTTTTGGATTTTGTAAACTCAGCGTTGTTGTTACCCTTAGCGTGGCAGTTAAAGTTAATAAATAGTTAACCCTTAATGACATTAACGGGAGCAGGGGACTACCTAAATAGTCATATGATCGATCGGGCCATGAACTGGATGGCCGGTTGGGACTAGACGGGTGATCAGACTTAAGTGGTCGGTCGAGCTTCGAAGCTTGACCACGAATTCTCTTGCGTGTATGCAGTAGACGATCACCTGGTCGATTGATCCTCTAGTAAGCCGCTTTCCATGTCTCAACCAAAGACAAGCAAACAAATCTCAAGGCGAAATATTGATTGGCCCGACCAACTGCTCCTTCCAATCGGGGTTGTGAGCCGATTAGACACGTTGTCCCATCGTAGTTATTGAAGAGGCTAAGTGAAGATCGGCTCATTGTCCGTGTTCGTTCAGTCCAGCCGAGCAAGTAATCCTCTTGAATGGTGGCTGATCAACCCATGATGGCCCCAACTCCCTACTTTTTTTTTGGAAGTTTGTGTCATGAAGGTCAAAGAATATTTTGTAGAAAAAATCGTGCCTTCCAAATTTTCAACTAGTCAAATCATAACAATTTATGAGCTTATTTAAGGAAAAATATCAAAGTTATTTTATGACCTGTCTTTTTTTAATAATGTTTTGGAATATTTACATAGATACAATAATAACATTATAAAAAGAGATTTACTTCTACATGTGTAGGTGATCCGGCAGTAAGAATGGGGGACTCACAGATAGGGTCCCATCCGAGCGGAACCAGAGATTAGTCAGCCAAAGGTTTGGGTTTCCGACGCCAAAGCATGAGAACCGGAGCCGAGTGGCCGAGCGGAGGTGTCCGCTCGGCCGAGGACAGAGTGACCGAACGGAGGTGTCCGCTCGGCCGGAATCGTGGCGAGGGAACAGTGGTTAGCCGAGCGGCCTATTCGCTCGGCTCGGGATATGGTATGTCAGCAAAGGCATGATGATTAGACTGTATGCAAGATGGCACTATTAAAGGCCCCACCATCACGTCACGGAAAGGTTGATACAGTAGCAGTATGGTCTTATGAATGCCCTTCTGACAGGCCCACACCTAGGCATGGTCGAAAGCAGGTGATTGCTTCGATTGGTGTGCCCAGGCTCCTTCGAAAGGTCTATATAAGGCCTCCACTTCTTCAACCGGAGGTACGCAAGTCTACATTTTCTAAGCCACTTTCTTATTCCTTCGCCTAACTTGAGCGTCGGAGGGTCGTCGCCGGGACACCCCCCCGGCTCGGTTTTGTTGCAGGATCGCCGGAGCATCGTGCAGTTAGTCGGAGACCCACATCAGCAGCAGGGGAGCGCCACGTGCCCAGCGTCCATTGGTTCAGCATTCGGACAGGATTAATTTGGCGCCGTCTGTGGGAACACTCCTGCATCCGAACGGGAACAATGGACGAGGCTGGACGACAACACACGGTGACGCTTTCCACGGAGGAACTCGACGCTCCGGTCGAAATTAGGGTCGCCAAGCTTGTGGAGCAAAAATAGAAAGCAACAGCCGAGCGGCCGGAGCAGCAAGCAACGTCTGCGTCTGGTGGCCGAGCGGAAGCACCGCAGGCCACCGTTGCATTTCATCGGGCTCTATTCCGCACCCCTGAAGTCGTACCAGCTCATAGAGATAGGGGATCTTCTTCGGATGAAATGCCTAGACGAGATGATAGAAAGGGGAAAGCCCCCCGAGCGGACGCATCACCCGAGAGGATTAATCGCCAGTTTTCAGAGGTTATTCTGCGAGATCCTCTGCCGAAGCAATCCGATCCCCCCACGCCTGAGGAACATAGAGCTGGATTTGGTAGAAGAGGAGCGAGCCAAGGCGTCCGTTCGGCTGATGGCATACCGGCAGCGGATGAAGCAGAACTACAACCGTCGAGTAATCCCCAGATCATTTCAGGTCGGCGATCTCGTCTGGAAGAAAGTCAGGCCGGTCGGCGACGTAGGCAAACTGGAGGCACCATGGGCAGGCCCCTTCAAAGTTATCGAAAAGCTCCGCTCGGGAGCCTATTATCTGGAAGATTAAGCCGGGCGGCAGCTGGATTGACCGTGGAGTGCAAATCATCTCCAGCCTTATCGAGCTGGATGAAAAGTGCACGAATGTAATCCTTTTTTGTGTATATGGTAGTCGCCTATGTATTTGTAATGCAGGAAGCAAAAAGATGAAAACACATTGAGCATTCTCCGCCGAATGGCTTAATACGTGAAGGCCCCTGAGCCGATCGGCCGGGAGCGCCGACGAGCTCCGTCGTTAAAGATCGAGAGCCGCGCCGTCCGGCTATAAATATCCGCGCCGTCGAGCTCCGACGTTAAAGATCGAGAGACGAGCCGGCGTCTATAAACGTCCGAGCGGAAGGTCGACGAGCTCCGTCGTTAAAGATCGAGAGACGAGCCGGCGTCTATAAACGACCGAGCGGAAGGCCGACGAGCTCCGTCGTTAAAGATTGAGAGCCGCGCCGACCGGCTATAAATATCCGCGCCGTCGAGCTCCGACGTTAAAGATCGAGAGACGAGCCGGCGTCAATAAACGACCGAGCGGAAGGTCGACGAGCTCCGTCGTTAAAGATCGAGAGCCGCGCCGTCCGGCTATAAATATCCGCGCCGACGAGCTCCGTCGTTAAAGATCGAGAGCCGCGCCGTCCGGCTATAAATATCCGCGCTGTCGAGCTCCGACGTTAAAGATCGAGAGACGAGCCGGCGTCTATAAACGACCGAGCGGAAGGCCGACGAGCTCCGTCGTTAAAGATCGAGAGCCGCGCCGACCGGCTATAAATATCCGCGCCGTTGAGCTCCGACGTTAAAGATCAAGAGACGAGCCGGCGTCTATAAACAACCGAGCGGAAGGCCGACGAGCTCCGTCGTTAAAGATCGAGAGCCGCGCCGACCGGCTATAAATATCCGCGCCGTCGAGCTCCGACGTTAAAAATCGAGAGACGAGCCGGCGTCTATAAACGTCCGAGCGGAAGGCCGACGAGCTCCGTCGTTAAAGATCGAGAGCCGCGCCGACCGGCTATAAATATCCGCGCCGTCGAGCTCCGACGTTAAAGATCGAGAGACGAGCCGGCGTCTATAAACGACCAAGCGGAAGGCCGACGAGCTCCGTCGTTAAAGATCGAGAGCCGCGCCGACCGACTATAAATATCCGCGCCGTCGAGCTCCGACGTTAAAAATCGAGAGACGAGCCGGCGTCTATAAACGACCGAGCGGAAGGCCGACGAGCTCCGTCGTTAAAAATCGAGAGCCGCGCCGTCCGGCTATAAATATCCGCGCCGTCGAGCTCCGACGTTAAAAATCGAGAGACGAGCCGGCGTCTATAAACCCTCCGAGCGGAAGACCGTCTAGCCCAGACGTTAAACCGTAGAGACGAGCCGGCGTCTATAAACCCTCCGAGCGGAAGACCGTCTAGCCCAGACGTTAAACCGTAGAGACGAGCCGGCGTCTATAAATCCCCGAGCAGAAGACCGACGAGCTCCGTCGTTAAAAATCGAGAGACGGTCCGGCGTCTATAAACCCTCCGGCCGGGAAACCGGGAGACGAGCCGGCGTCTATATAAACCGTGCGGAAAACCGACGATCACCATCGTTAAAAATCGAGAGTCGGTCCGGCGACTATAAATACCCCGGGCGGACGAACGAATATCAGAGAATAAGAAACCGCGGAAACCACAAGTATTAAAACATTTAGGCCCGCTCGGGCGTTGGTCCTTCGATACTTGGCGTTTGTTGACTTCACACAGGCTAGATACGTGCAGAGCGAGTAGGCCCTCCCGCTCGGACTTTGTTTAATGGGTTAAGCTGATCGGCCGCGTGACGGAGAACACTTAGAGCATGACTGACTCTAAGCATAAACGTTAAGCAAACAGAAGAATATTATGGATAATGATCAGGAAGACGCAAGCAAAGACATAATTGCATTATAGGGAAAGCATGCCGAACAACGAGTACAAAAAGTTGCGCTGGGCGTAAGAAACGCAAAAACAAGATAGAGACGAGGTCATCATCTAGCCGTTCATTTCAAAACAAAGGGCGTCCCATCGTACGGAGCGTCACCGCCACTAGAGACGAGCCACGTGGCGCTCTGTCACCAAGCGCAATTAATGCGCCCATACCGCGCATGCTTCGGCCTAATGAAAAAGACTTGCGCGATTTTCAAGATGATTTAGACAAGCAAACATCCACGTTGGGCCCCAAGGCATACAAAGCGAAGAGCCGAGCGGCTAAATTTGGCATGAGGGCCGAACGACTTAAGGGATATCAGCAGCAGCGATAAGGCGACGACCGCCCGCTCGGACACACAGTCCAGTCAGTCGGACTCACTGCCTCCTTCGACTAGACTTGAAGGGGAGGCAAGTGATCCGGCGGTAAGAATGGGGGACCCACAGATGGGGTCCCGTCCGAGCGGAACCAGAGATTACCCAGCCAAATGTTTGGGTTTCCGACGCCAAAGCAGGAGAACCGGAGCCGAGTGGCCGAGCGGAGGTGTCCGCTCGGCCGAGGACAGAGTGACCGAGCGGAGGTGTCCGCTCGACCGGAATCGTGGCGAGGGAACAGTGGTTAGCCGAGCGGCCTATTCGCTCGGCTCGGGATATGGTATGTCAGCAAAGGCATGATGATTAGACTGTACGCAAGATGATACTATTAAAGGCCCCACCATCACGTCACGGAAAGGTTGATACAGTAGCAGTATGGTCTTATGGATGCCCTTCTGACACGCCCACACCTAGGCATGGTCGAAAGTAGGTGATTGCTTCGATTAGTGTGCCCAGGCTCCTTCGAGAGGTCTATATAAGGCCTCCACTTCTTCAACCGGAGGTACGTAAGTCTACATTTTCTAAGCCACTTTCTTATTCCTTCGCCTAACTTGAGCGTCGGAGGGTCGTCGCCGGGACACCCCCCCTCCCCCCGGCTCGGTTTTATTGCAGGATCGCCGGAGCATCGTGCAGTTAGTCGGAGACCCACATCAGCAGCAGGGGAGCGTCACGTGCCCAGCGTCCGTTGGTTCAGCATTCGGACAGGATCAATAGGTATGCAATGCTACATAATTTTGCACACTTTTGTTATTGTCCATTCGGTTTGATGTGATTTGATCATTACTGTCTTAAATATGGAAGGAACAATGTCAAGGATTGTTTTCTTAATCTGGCACTAATGCTCCTTGTGTCACGCATGACAATATGAAGTCATTAAAAATGACGATTCTAGCAAAGTTAGGGTAATTTGTGATGGTGGCAGCTTCAACCGAAAGCTATAGATTCTAATAAATGTCATTTGCAAAGTGATGATTCTAAAAATCATTTAAATAAATATCACCAAACTCATTAAAGTAAAAAAACAAAATGAAGAAATTATAATACTTGCGATAGCTTCGGTGCCAGTTCTTTTGTCACTTTGTTCTTGATTGCACAGAAAACAGTTCTCGAAATTGTCTACTGGACTTTTATTAATAGATTTAAACAGACAGGATTATCGTTGAAAATCACCAGTTCAGCTCGATCACCTTGGTCGTGTCGATCGATGGCCCGAGGAGACTAAAAAGAATCCCAAATTGCACGAATCAGAATCCACAAAACGATTGGTTGAAGGAGACGGCAATCAGTTGCAGCAAAGCCATCGGTCCAAGCCCGGATCGAATTCTCTTCCTCCATTCGTCGCCACACAACGCGACGCTCGTCACCGGCTCTCCAACTCAACACGTATTCATTCGCTGCGCCATATGAAACCGACCGCATACGTGCCCTCCGCTCCCCCGCCCGATCTCCCCTTTCCTTTTTATCTTCCCCTGTCCTTGTCCCTTTCGCTTCTCTCGCCTCTAAATTCTTCGCAGCAGCCTCCTCCCTGCGGAGGCAATGGCGGACAGGAATAAGACGAAGAGAGTCGAGGAGGAGCAGAGCAACGGCGGCGGATCCGCCTACGCGAGGCTGAAGCGGCACCGGGTGGAGATGGGCTCGGGCCGGGTTTGCATAGCCGAGACGTGGAGAGTGGAGGAGAGCCTGCTGGAATACTCGCCGGGGATGGCGTTCGAGAGGTTGGTGGCCGAAGGGCTGGGGCCAGCCCGCAAGGCCATGGTCGACGACGGCCGGCGGCCGGGGATCGACAGCAAGTGCGATCGTTGAAGCAGCTTCGCAATATGTTTTGTAATTAATTCAGATATTTATTGGCTCATATAAATTTTATGCAAGAAAGTTTTAGTTTGCTCGTTCTTTCGTTTCTTTTTTTTTAAACAATTGTTTTATGTGACAATAGAACCGTAACTATTTTTTTTAAAAAATATTTACATATTTAAATTAATGCAAAAATCAAATGGACGTTCATTTTTTTTTCATATGAAGACTCTTTTTTTAATAAAAAAAATCAAATGAGTACTTGTTGGTGTCCCTTTTAAGATGATCTATTTAAAATATTCTTATATTGTTTGATCAAATAACTTCTATAATAAGTAGAAGTTAGCTAGATGTAAGATGATAGAAATTAGTTGCTAATTTATATAATAATGATTTTATATTATTTTAATTTTATTTATTTAAATAATAATTTAATTAAAATAATATTTTAACAAACAAATCAAATAATAAAGATTCTATTATTTCAAATAAATATAATTTAATCATTATCTAATATATAAAAAACAACATATAACGTTTACAAAGTATAACAGCTACGGTTAACTTTAGTGTAGATGATAATCAATAGCTTATACATGTTATAAAAAACTAGTTAATACTTCTACAGTTAAATTTGACCCTTTTTTTCACATGTTTCTCTAATTAAGCCAATTGCCAGCTGGATGGTCACCATTAAGGAAATACTTTAATGACGATTATCACACCTTCTCACTCCGCAATTGGCCACGAATCCGTGGAGCCCATGGAAGGTTTAAATAGGCGGCCGAGTAAATTACAGAGGCGTGTGGGTACGCGCACCTCATGGTTCCGGTTTAGACCCGTTGTTTGATCCTCGGGTGACCAATCATCCACTAGATTAAGGATCAAGTCCATGTTGACTTGTACTTACATTGCACAACTTCGCATATCTACCGTTAAAGGATGCATTCCTAGCCTTGAACGGGAAAGATCAGCTGTTGTTCTGTCATTCTAAGGTTGGCTTCTGGTAAAGGATCCATATCCGGTTTCGGAACATTGAATCGGGGGCAGAGCGAGGACGATAAAGCGAACCGACTCTAGCAAAGTCAGGCACTGCGTTTCTTGTTGGGTTGTTCCGCTGCCTTCCTTCAACGTCGTACGCCGGCGATCTACTGATCTATCGGCCTTCCCAGGCGGTTCTGTTCATTTGTAAGGTAAGGAGTTATTATCTACAAAGGAAGATCTTGCTTCTTTGGCTCTTGTTATGGGATTGATGACGCGGGGTTTTTTTTCCCCGATGTTTGTTTCTTGATTAATATTTGTCGGAGCCCCGTGTTTGATTCCTAGGGTTTGATATTTTTACGGTACGTATATGGGATACATGTAGTGTTTCTCTAGGCTTTCATCCTTTCAGCTTGGATCGTTTTCGCTTTGTTTTTTGTTAGTCCCTTTCCCACCCTCTTGTTTCGCGTCTCTATTTGATTTTTGTTTATTCTTCCTCCCCAGAAATTAATGGACAACAAGATGCCTTCTTTGAACTTTGTCTCCTGTGGAACTTGTTGGGTTTTGTGTTTCTAATGCTCTGAGTAGTCCTTGTCGGGGTCTCGGGGATATGTTCTGTACTGTTAGATTTACTTTACTCTGTTTCTACTGGAGTTTACGGGTAATAATTATTTGAAAACTTTACAACAAGCGTAAGAATAATCAGAAGATACCTGATTCTCAGCTATCGGGCAACCTTGTGCGGTTTAATTCATTGCAATATCTAATGTTTATGTTGTGATTCTCTGAGCTCCCGTACAGTCTCACTTCTATTATTAGTAAAGTTTGTGTTTTGTGATTGGGAATTAAGGGTATCAAAGATTTGCGTCAAGATTTTATTATCTAGCCTAAACTATTTGGAAAGGGCCATCTATCTCACATAGACACCTGTGATCCAACATAACAACAGGAGTCTATGTAATCATGGCCTAGTAGTTAGTGCTAAACTTGACTTATTTTTTAGTCTTCTACGGTGAGATTGGTGATTTGTGCAATGTGGACTGAAATGGCAGATGCTGCTATGAACTTATGAAACATTTAGCTGAAAGTTTTGTTCTAACTAATAGGGGCAACGATGCTCATATGGGTTTACTACAATGAAACTGGGATGTTTTATTCTAACTAATAAGGGCAATGATGCCCATATGGGTTTACTACAACAAAACTCCAAATTTGGATGTTTTGTTCTGACTATTATGGGCGATGATGCCCATATGGGTTTACTACAATGAAACTCCAGATTGGGATGTTTTCACCATGTGATCATGGTTATCAAGTTAGCCAATCAATATTCTCATGTTAACTAGTGACAAATCATATTAGAGCCTATTCTCAGGCTTGATGAAGTGACTAGCTGGAAATGGTTGCATCATATGCTGTTAATATCACTCACATATTGATGACTAAGGCTATACTAGGCTAAGTTATACACATTTGATCATGACTAGGTCTGGCAATGTTAAAAACTACTGATAAAACAACCCAATCCCCCGCGAATATATAAATTAGTTTACATGAATTGTCCCCATTTATAAAGATAGTTCATTTTTAAAATTATTATTAACTTTTTATGTCATATAATATGATTCTTTAGAAAACTTAGTTAATCATACACCATATATATATTTTTATTGACATGACGACACAAACCGTTGATAATATAAGCAGAAATTGTCACCCTTAGTCATGGCAAGAATTAAATAGGGCAGGTTGTGACAATTCAATCCCAAACAGTTGAAGTTGCTGGCTTATTATAATTAATTTGGACTTGAGCATTTTGGACATGGTATTCTAGCCGATCCATGCTAAATTGCTAATAGGCAAATTCTGTCATTGTTCATGACAGTGATAGTTATTATGATTCCTGGTATTTTGTAGGCTTATTTGCATTGATGTCAAAATATGTTGTATTTACTTAGTGTTTCTGTCAAAATTCTATTGGCCACTTGCATTTCGTTTCCTTTTGATATGTGGTGTTTGATCCTGCAAATAATCTTTATGTGATTGTCACTTCAAATTCGTTGCAGGTCATATTTTCTACTTTTAAGCCCATGCATGTAAAGAGATCTTGATTCCCTTGGATTAGATTCTTAACATTTTGACAGGACCTGTTCCTTTGTCCATCCTTTTCAGTTAGCAGGATGTCAACCACTTCTCTCTCATCTGCTTGCCCACTTCGGAGCCATGTTAAGCTCCAGCCTTCCTCTCAGCTAATTAAGAGCCCATCCTCACTAAGCTCCTTGAAGTGCATCTCAAAGGCTTCAGCACTCAAGGTATCCAACAGCTTCAGGGCTTCTGCTATGGCAGTATACAAGGTGAAACTGATTGACCCAGAGGGGGTTGAACATGAGTTTGAAGCTTCAGGTGATACCTACATTCTAGATGCAGCTGAGGATGCTGGAATCGAGCTGCCATACTCCTGCAGAGCTGGGGCATGCTCCACATGCGCTGGTCAAATGGTGTCCGGCAAAGTGGATCAGTCCGATGGCTCCTTCCTTGATGAAACACAGATGGAAAAGGGTTATCTCTTGACTTGTGTCTCCTACCCCAAATCCGATGTTGTTATCCACACCCACAAGGAAAGCGAACTCTATTGATTAGTTCCAGTCAGTCCATTCTATCTTTAATGTGGCTGAAATAATAAGCGATTTGTACTCTTCAATTGGGGTTCATTTGCTACGAGAGACGTGCTGCTGTTAAGTGAGATTATTGAACTCCTTTCTCTTTGTTAATCTGTGATGTAGCTGATACGACGTGTTCAGACTCTAAAGGTCTATTTTCGTTGCAATTATGGTAGCAATTCGAACGGCGCCTCACTCTTATGTTGAAACCATTTTCTCTTGTTATATTTTATTGGATTTTCTTTTTTTTTAAAAAAAAAAAATCGTTTGGGACTACGTGAAACCTGTTTTTCTTTTTTATAGTTTTTAAAATTTTGGTGGTATACTATTGAACTCACACCTAAATTGCTTTAGCTCACATGCAATCTATAATTAACCAATAATACAATCCTTTAAAATTTTGTTTTACTATTTGAACTTTTATTCACTTGAGTATTAAAATTTTGTATGTAAATCAGGTACTGAAAACTTGTTGCATTTGAAGGTTTAAAGTGTAACGCCTCAATCGAGAGTTTAAATTTCTGTTGAATGTTATGTAGTTCAGGAAACAATTTTAATTTAAAAGAACCCGATTCTATTTTTCTTGATCGTTAATTTAAAATTATCTTCATTTTAATCAAATATTTAAAAATATATAAAATAAAACATATATTCCACGCGCCGTGACCACCGGTGGCAGATGGCCTGATGTTGACTAGTATAATAAAATGATTTAATTAATAATTTAACTGATTTTATTATTTTAACTTATTTATCATAAATTTGGTAATTTTAAAAATCCATAATAATAATTTATTTTAACATAAAATTAATTTTTATATAATTTCTAATCTATCGGTTTATATTGACGCATCAAGAAGAACGACCGACATGGGTAAAATGTGTGGGTCCCAACACTTAAGTGGCCAAAACACTCAAGCGGCGGCACACCATCTTTTTTCGATCAGCCGCCCCCCCGCCTAACCGAAGATCGATCGGAAGCGTGAAAGAGGAATTAGGTTGAGGGAGGAGAGGGCTCAGAGACATGGCGGAGGCGAGGAAGGTGGTCGTCGCCGCTCTCCAGTTCGCTTGCTCGGATACTGTCTCGGAGAACGTCGACACCGCCGAAAGGTATCAGTTTCGTCGTACCTGATTCTCCAATTGTGTGTGTGTGTGTTTTTTTATGTATATCTGTCTATTTTTTTTTTCGGGGATATTTATACTCCATCCCTCTCGCTGACAGAAAGAGAAACCTTTCCTCTTGAGTTTTTTGAGATACACTCGTAAAGTTTTTTTAGTTGGTGGGGAGGAGGAACGGATTATTGTTAAATTTGAATTTTAGAGGCAGAGCCATGATTAAATTACTTTGAGACGATCTTTACCGTTGTTCATTTCGGAAACGTGTTATCAAAGAATGCGGAGTTCTTTTCCAGGTTAATTAAATTCTCCATAACTTTCCTAGCGAGAATCCGCAATTCGCATAATGAGAGCTTGGGAGTTGCTTTGTCATTTACCAATGAAACCTAGCTGGCTGCATACCTAGATTGTGTTTTCATTCTTTGATTGGTGTGAACATCTTTCCAAGTGTCTTTGGTGCAAAAAATCTTGTTACCTATCCTTATTTATTTATTTATTTATTGTGGAACTTCCCTATGAGGACTTACATTTGAACATTATATTTCAAGAATCCCTTGGCAAATAGTTTTCTGAGTTTGCATCAAGCATGTATATCTCAAAGAGGTTTCATTTTATGTGAATTTCTTTGCTAAAAAATAAATTCTGGTATTAGAGACAAACAACAATGGTGATGAACCATAGTTGTCAATTATTTAAGAAAATAGCACACATGGATAATAAAATCTCATTTGTCAATCTTTAGGAATTCTCTATCTAGTTTTGTTATTCAATTCTAACAGTTGGTAGGTAGTGTTTTTTCCTAGGCACATTATATTAATATTATCTTTGGAGAATGAAAAAATGCTTAGAGCATTCATATCAATTACTCTAAACTAAACTTTTACCCTAAATTTTATATTTTGCATAAAAAAATATCTGCATCAGAGCATCCACATTAGCTACCTAATCCAAAGATTTTACCTTAAATTTTGGATAGGGTAGCTAAAAAACTTTTGCATCAGCTACCCTATCTATTCCCTAAATTTAGATATGATGAATAGTGTTTCTCTAAATTTAGGGATGAAACCTGTACCTAATCTTTCTCCTTCCATTCATTTTTTTCAATCTCTCTCCTTCCACTCATTCCATAAATATAATAATAAAAAAATAGAAAAAAAGAGAAGAAAATAATAAAAAATTAAAGATAATGAAAATTTTAGGATAGTTGATGTAGTGTGTAGTGAAAAGTGATTGTCTAAATTTAATAAAGTGAGTTATTTACCCAAAATTTTAGATATAGAGATAGGGAATCTGATATGGATGCTCTCAGTTATCAAGTTATCCTACTCATTCCCTAAATATATATTTCATGAGGGAATATATATTTCATGAATAGTAGTTCTCTAAATTTAGGGAATGGATTTCATTTCCTAAACTTTAAAATAATATTTCTCTCTCCTTCCTCTAATAATAAAATATTTTTTGCTCCTCCATCTAATAATAAAAAAATATGAAGGAAAGAGAAAAAATAATAAAAATATAAATATATGGTAAATTATAGGGAAGCTGATGCATTGTGTACTGAAAAATGGATATCTAAATTTAATAAAGTAGTTTTTTTACCCTAAATTTTAAATTTTGGATGAGGATTCTTATGTGAATGCTCTTAGGTCCGATATACTTTATGTCCATACCATTTAATTCATCTACTGATTTTCACTCTTATTAATTTTTTTAACATATTTCTGCAGGTTGGTTAGAGCTGCTCATAAAGAGGGGGCAAACATCATACTTATTCAGGTGCCTAAAGGAATTTCTTCATACTTCAGCATAGTATAATGTCAGTGTCCTAAATATTCTTGTCTTTTCATTTAAGCACATTCCAATTCAATTGGGTAATGTCTTCTACCTTGATGATTGAGAACAGTTCATGCTTTTCAGTTTAAGATGTTAATTTAACTAACTGCATTTGACAACAACAACCAACCAAGCCTTATCCCACTAGGTGGGATCGGCTAACTAACTGCATCTAATGAATACAAAATTTCCATGACAATCTTGGCTTGTATGTCCTGAGGCCTTCCAATTTGTGGAGCATTATCTCATCTTTTGTTGTTTCGGATGCTTTCTATAAACTATGCACATGGACATTTCATTGGCTTTATTTGGGTATTTTTACTGCTTATTTAACTTCAAATATGTGTTTGACCTGCCATCCTCCTCGAAAGTCATTGAGGTCAATCCACTTGAGTAACTTCATGCTATGTAGTTGGTGAGAGTATTGAAAGTCCAAACACTTTCTAATGTTGAATCATATTTGGAGATGCATTGGTGTCTTCTTAGAGCATCCACACCAGTTTCCTTAGAGCATCCACACCAGTTTCCCTATCCAAAATATATAATTTAGGATAAAAAAGTTACTTTATTAAATTTGGATATCTACTTTTCAATACACCATATATCAGCTTCCCTATTTCTTCTCTCTCCTCTATAATATTTAGGGAATGAAATCCATTCCCTAAATTTAGAAAAGTATTGTTCATAAATACATAATTTAGGAAATTGATAGGGTAGTTGATGCAAAGATTTTTTAACTACCCTATTTAAAATTTAGGGTAAAATCTTTAAATAGGATAGCCATATGATAGCCATGCTCTTATTTCTTCCTCACTGGAGATGCATATGTTCCCTATCTAGAGAACACTTTTGATGGTATAAATAAACATGGCATTTTGCATTTATTTTAGTACTTTTTTTGTTCGCCAAAATTGTTTGTTTCTTGTTAATTAGGTTAGAAAATTTATCTAATTTGCTTGATCTCCTGCATCATGTTGTCATGTTTCAGGAACTTTTTGAGGGTTATTATTTCTGTCAAGCCCAACGGGCAGATTATTTCCAACGTGCCAAGCCTTATAAAGGGCATCCTACAATTCTAAGGTGAAATGAGCATAATCTGCAAGTATTAACCTGTATCGATTTTTATGAAGCAGCTTTAACAATTATCATATATCCTGCTTCTGCATTCGATTGTGCAGGATGCAGCAACTTGCTAAAGAGTTGGGTGTTGTAATACCTGTGAGCTTTTTTGAGGAGGAAAATAATGCCCATTACAATTCAGTAGCTATAATTGATGCAGATGGGACAGATTTAGGATTATACAGGAAATCACATATTCCAGATGGACCAGGCAGGGATTACTGCATTGATGGGTTCATCTTTTATTCTACCTCTATGAGTTCCCTTTCTAATCAAAAACTGATTTGATTCTCTGATTAGGCTACCAGGAGAAGTTCTATTTCAACCCAGGTGACACTGGCTTTAAGGTGCATACCATTACCAAATGCGTGGTATTTTCCAATGCAGAATAAATATATCTATAATGTTGTTTTTCTCTTCCATTGTATTAGGTCTTCTCCACCAGATTTGCGAAGATTGGTGTCGGTAAGTAAATTGCTTGCAGCTTCACGCTGTTTACACTGGCTTTATGTTTAGTAGCCAAGCATTATGGTCATTACTTCATTATTATGCAAGTGTTTTTGGTTTGAGGAACTTTGTGCCTTTTCGCTGCAGCAATTTGCTGGGATCAGTGGTTCCCCGAAGCTGCTAGAGCTATGGTCCTTCAAGGAGCAGAGATATTACTGTATCCGACCGCCATTGGATCTGAACCACAAGACCAGGAGCTTGATTCTCGTGAACATTGGAAGCGTGTAATGCAAGGTCACGCCGGAGCTAATTTGGTAAACTGTTGTAGAACTATTCATCACCGGCCTTCTCACTAGTTCTGTCGGTCGTTATAATCGTGTTAGGTTTGATGTTTCAGGTTCCACTGGCAGCTTCTAACCGTATCGGAAAGGAGACAATTAGAACAGAGCATGGTACTAGCACAATCACTTTCTATGGAAATTCATTCATTGCAGGTATAGGAGGGCCTATCTTCTCATTTTCTTGCTGATGCCATTATATCGAATATGCGAAAATAAATATTCTGTTTTTCCTGGGTAAGGCCCTACTGGAGAAATAGTGGCACTTGCAAGTGACACGAACGAGGAGATTCTGGTTGCGGAGTTTAACCTGGATTACATCAAAACTCTAAGGCACAGTTGGGGGGTTTTTAGAGATCGGCGTCCAGACCTGTACAAGGTGTTGTTGACCCTCGATGGCTCCAAATAATCGATGGATGTTAATGTGTCACTATCCGATAAATCCTGAAAATAATTATTGGTTGTCATAATGAACCAATCATTGGAAAACTTTCACATCATGCAATCGATATTTCCGACATCTGGTGCCTTGTTTATTTTTTAACTTCAAAGCATTCATTTAGCAGCTGGGGTTGAGAATTTTGGTATCGCATTTGGCATTCTTCTCGTTCACCTCGAGGACGTCCTCGACCAATTCACTACTCCAGAGTTCCCCTCCATCCACAAAGGCTATTATAAATTCGGCTGCTAATTAAACGTGTACATCACCGGCAGCTAAAAGTCATGGCTCTTAAACAAGTCCTGGCCTTCCTGATCCTGTTCTTAGCCACTGGCACTCTCCGGTACTCCGCCTTCGCGAGTGACCCCGACATCCTCGTGGACTTCATCCCTCCGCCGGAGGGTACTCCCGTCGACGGCAGCTACTTCGCCTTCAGTGGCCTCCGGTCGGTGGTTGGCGGTCGGTTGCCGCCGGCCAATTTCACGGTGACCAAAGCCAGCATGAGCAACTTCCCGGCGCTGAACGGGCAGAGCGTGTCGATGGCCGTGCTAACGTACCCCCAAGGAAGCGTCAACCAGCTGCACACGCACCCGCGCGCTGCCGAGCTGCTGCTGCTGATGCAGGGCAACTTGGAGGTTGGATTCGTGGACACGGCCAACAAGCTCTACACTCGATCACTGCAGCGCGGGGACGCGTTCGTGTTCCCCAAGGGCCTCGTGCACTTCCAGTTCAACTGTGGCAAGGGACCGGCCGTAGCCGTTTCGGCATTCGGCAGCGCCAATGCTGGCACTGTGTCTGTTCCCCAGAGCACCTTTGGGGTGGACATCGACGACGGTATACTTGCAGCTTCGTTCAAGACCGACGCGGCGACGATTCAGAAGCTCAAGGCCGGCCTTCGAGGCCCCAAGTGAAGCGCGAGAGGTTATTTTGCCGGTTCAATGTTTCTGAAGGACCGTCGTGCTTGAAATAAGAACTTGATGATTGAAAAAGACGAAAATATGTGATTCTGAGAGGCTAATTAATTGTCTCATTAAACATCAAAACACACCGTTTTCCAGAAGTTAAATTTGCTTCAAAATAAACTAAGGGCATCAGCTAAACTACCCCGAATGCAGATCTCAACTGAACCATATCATCCGAATCGATTTGGTTGGGTCGAGACGGCCGGGAACAAGTAGGAGCTAACATCAACAACCCTAGTTTAGTGTTATTAGTCGTTCGCAGACAATCGGTTATGCGCATAAGTGCCTTGATCTAGCAGAGTCAAATAAGATTTAAGTAGCTAGAGATTAAGCAAACTAGCTAAATCTACTAGATCAATTCCCCTAAATCACTCACGTGTTTTCACAAGTCGGCCCAATACCTGCCCAAGATCGCCACGCCATCCAAACGCACTCCGAAAAAAAAAACGGCTAGATGACCTAGATACGCCACGTTTCGGCGCACGCCTTTCGGTGCATGACGGCGCTGGCCAATCATGCTCGTCGCGCATCGCCCGCCACATAGGACAACGGACACGTGTCGAACGGGAGGATCGCGCGTCATCAAAACCTTGGATTGGTGAGATCGAAATTGTAAGATCGCGTCACGCGCGTGGCCCACGGTGGCCGACCCACGCCGACATCTTCGATTCCCGACAGCGTCAGCCGTCGGATTCGGACTCAACCTTCGCTCCGCCGACGTGGCTCGCGCGTGCGCCGCAGCGGACGGGGAGCTTATCCACCCGCGGACCCATCCTCGCACCCACCCACCAAAACCCGATTAGCGAAACGTGTTGGTCGATGACGGCAACGGGGGTTCGGTCTGGTATAAATAAAATGCGACGCCCTTTCCAATTTCTACCGTGGAGGTGCAGGGCGACAGCGAAACAGAGCCCGAGGCTTGGAACAGGGGATCCATGGGAGAAGGGGAGCTGATGTCGATGTTCCGGAGGCAGATGGGAGCGCCGCGGCCGTGGACGCGGGAGGAGGACAAGGTGTTCGAGCGGGCGCTGGTGGTCTACCCGGATGGCACGCCGGAGCGGTGGTCGGTGATCGCGGCGGAGCTGTCTGGGAGGAGCGCCGTGGAGGCATGGGAGCGGTACCAGGCGCTAGTGGAGGACTGCCGCATGATCGAGCGTGGGTTGGTCGAGGTGCCCGATTGCTGGGACGCCGTCGACGGGAGCGACGGCGACGGCGGCAGCGAAGGGCCATCTGACGGAAGCGCGTGGAAGCAGGCGCCGCCGCCCGGCGGCAGAAGCAGGGGAAGGGGAGAGGAGCGGAAGCGTGGGGTGCCGTGGACGGAGGAGGAGCACCGGTGAGTGCGTTAATTTTGGTAATGAATCTCGCCGGCGGCGATCTTGACATAGTCGTCGGTTAATGATAATTAATTAAATTGGGTCTTTGTTTCTCCCACGCTTCTACCAACCTAATCGACAAAAACAAAAGAATAAATGGACGGAAACGAAACGAGAAAGACAAAAATTATTAAAAAAGGGGAAAGATGTTGATTAATTAATGACTGTGTGCCTGGTCGATTCATTTAGGTCGTTTTTGGAAGGATTGGCGAAGTACGGAAAGGGAGACTGGAGGAACATCTCGCGGTGGGCGGTGAAGACGAGGACGCCGACGCAGGTGGCCAGCCACGCCCAGAAGTTCTTCATCCGGCAGAGCCAGAACAACAATGGAAGAAAGAATAGAGAGAGCAGTAAAAGAAAGAGTATCCATGATATCACCGATCCATGAGGAAGAATTCATGAACTGAAAATATTTAATTTAATGTTGTCTAAATTGGCTCTGTTTCTATGAAGTGTGAAAAATGTAATCTTATTAGAGCAGAAACAAGACAGGGCATGATAGATAGCATTAGCGATGATTTAATTAGGTGGCATTTGGTAAAGGGTATGAGAATTGGGAATCATAAATCTTGTGTTTGATAATAGGAACGAGAATTAGATTTTAGAATGAAATTTAAAATTTTAGATATGGATGAATCTATCTTCTTCCTTCCTTGAGTTTCATCATATCTAAAAATTTAGATATATCTAAATTATTTTGGATGTAAATATCTATTTAATTTTTCTTTCATATCATTTTTTTTTTTTTAATGTTCTTTTTCATCATATTTTTTTTTCTTATTTTCTCTTTACATTTTATCTTTCATCACATTTTCTCTTTCCTCATTATATCTATCTTATCATGTTTTTTTATCCTTTTCTTTTTCTTTATGTATTCTCTCTTATCATACACTCTCTATTCTTATTTTTTTTTTCATCCCATTTTATTTCTTTTTATTATCTCTCATTATATTTTCTCTCTTCTCGTCATTTCTCATCATACTTTCTCTTTTCTCAATCTTTTATTTCCTTTTCATCACACTTTCTCTCTCTTCATTCTCTCTCATCATACTTTCTCTTTCCTCATCTTTTCTTATCA
This sequence comes from Zingiber officinale, assembly GCF_018446385.1. NCBI lineage: Eukaryota > Viridiplantae > Streptophyta > Magnoliopsida > Zingiberales > Zingiberaceae > Zingiber > Zingiber officinale. The sequence continues at coordinate 51,120 of NW_024589804.1, forward strand.
TGCTTTCTCTATCATCATTCCTCCGTGTTAACCCGTCACGGGGATGCTGGGGCGAACGTATTCATCTTACCACTTCTTATCATCACACTTTCTCTTTCTTCAATCTTTCAGATCGTACTTGCTCTTTCTTTATTTTATCTCATCATATTTTTTTCTCTCAACACGATTTCTCTCTCATCATAATTTCTCTCTTCTCAATCTCTCCCGTCACATTTTCTCTCTCCTTTTCTCTTATCATAATTTCTCTTTTTTCATTCTCTCATCTTAAGTTAACTCTATCTTTTTCTCTTTAATATTTTTCTCACACGGTTCAACTTTTTCTCGCATCTAATTTTTTTCTCTTATTTTTTCTAAGAATAAAAAAAAAATTAATTCATTCCGATAAAAAAGATTCAACTAATCAAAAATTATTTTTAAAAACGATATCTATACTAATACTCATTACCATTCCAAATATTATTATTCTAATTTTCATTCTGATTCTAAAAATAGAACCAAACGTCACCTTAAATGCAATTACTAATGCATATATAATCAATTCGACTAAAAGTATTTATTCATTCATGATATGGCGAATTTAATCTCATAAAAATTTTCTATAATTCACAAAAAAAAAAAAGGACAGCTACGGGGGACAACTTAAAACCACGAGTAATTTGAATGCCGCAATCAACTGAGAAATTGAGATGTCCGAATCAACTACGAACGTTCCGATACACTTCTGAACGCCCGACCCATATTAATTATGTATTAGCAACACATGGGCTGCAGCTAATCGCCTGCTGGCGTATTCGTCTAGCAGCTTCTTTACTTGACATTCAATTTTAAAGTAGGTAGCCAGCTTTCACGCAAGCGTGTCACCATCCGCCTAAGTGTTTTCACACGTGCGAGATGACGTCTGTGGTTCTATTACGTCAACCAGAACTTGGATACCAGTTGTAAAGAAACAATAATCTACAAATTCCCAAAGGATTAGCAAATTAAAGATTTCAACACGTTGAAAAGCAAGATTTCTTTTCACTTTTTCCAAAGACGCAAGGAACGAACATCTGAGAGTTCCAAATACCTACCTGTTTTAGCGGACTTATCAAGGTCGTCTATGTTGGCTTATTGGCAGAAAACACAAACAAACAACACGATTTCAGAAGCAAAGGCCACAAACAATGATAACAGCGCATATGCTGCAATCCATGAAGATAGCTGTTGCTACTTTCAGAAAAACCAATATTGCCTCCACGGTATCTCCTATGACGTCCGTTGAGCCAGACTCGTCTCTTCCAGTTCTGGCCTTTTCTTTCTCTCTCTCTTTCTCTTCCTTTTGCTGTGTTGTCTTTAGCAGCCATAGAATGATGGTCACATCAGTGATCATTGCCAGGAAGAGTGGTTTGAAGCTCAAAACGCTGCTTGCAACGTCACTAGCAAGAGTGTAACCTCGTCTGGACATGACAACCAAAAGAGCAATGATAACCGCACAAACCAAGCGCATAGTTTCTGAAGCAGAGATACCCCGGATAACTTGTTTTGATGAGAATGGCATCTGCTTCTTCGCATGCATTCTGGTTGTGCTCACAACCTGCTGAGAGGAACTCTCAGGCATAGAAGTGCTCGGAGGTTTTGTATCCCTCTCAGTTTGAAGTGGCTTAACTTGATCATTGTTTCCTGGTTCAATTGTATCAATGTCATGTTCCGTCTTGCTAACAAGTACTGCATTGCTTTCATGAGCTGGATGCCCATTGCTTCTTGCACTATCTTTTATAGATTCAAACGTCTCACTTGCATTGTTGTGGTCATTGTTGCTTCCAATTTTGTCAGATATGTGATAATTTGTAGCATCAACCTCAGTAAGTGGAGCAACTGCAATAAAATAAGGTCAATAAATATTAGAAAGCCAAAATGCTATTGCATTAGTAAAGGCTTAAAGCCCACAAGAGTAATGGAACCCAGTAGTCAAGAAATTGCAATCATTTCTTTTTCATTGCTATGTATTTTATTAACATGGACAACAGTTAGCTCCCATAATACAAAAATACAAGTCTGACTTCTCATAGCCGGGATACATACTTGTAGTTATTGTTGCATTTGTGGTAAATTTACAAAAATTATAAATTATAAATATTTTCAGTTTAAATCCCGTCTATTCTACATAGCACAGCATCGATAAATATATTAAGCAATATAAAATCCTCAAACACTATACAAAAACATCAGTAGAACCAAGTCCCCCCTTCTCTAAATACTGAATAGCAGTTGCTGCACACTATAGTAAAGGGTAGGTAATTTTTTTCTCCCAACGAGCTACACTCTTATATTAATTTATTGCAATAAAAGGCATGATCAAATTTGGTCGTTGTTCCAATTACTAAAATTGGCCGTGAATGACAATAACCGTATGAATTGGAAACAGCCAAACAAGGAACACTAGGCTTCATGATGCATGTTAACTTTCCTCAGTTATTTGCAAAACACTAGCAATATGCTTCTAATATCGAGATCGATCCTCAGAGAAAGTTCAAATTTTGTTAGAAACAAAAATATGTTGAATTATTTTCCCTATACTTCAATTCATTTCTTGATCAACATGACAAATATCCATAAGAATTGGGCAAAAGAAGATTTTATAATGTGTGTTGATCCCTTGAGCATAAGACACACACACACACACACGTAACCCAAAAAAACTGCTCAATGAATCACAAGTTCTAGTCTAGACCACCACCAACAATGAATTATGTTGCTAAAACTATCTATATTTAGTTCTCATAATAGTTATTTTACGTCATTGCACTTTTACTTCCCAATTGAAACTAGATGATGAAACCAAATCTATTAAAATTGTTCCCAACAAGTTTCCTTCTCCAAAGATAAAAGATATGCACAGCTTCATTAGTAAGATTAATGATTCTGGTCTACAAAAAAAACATTTACCAACTTGATTACACAAAGACTCTGAATAAAAGAGAGTTCTTGTCATAGATCCCTTTTCAAAGCTCAACTAGTCTAATTATTGTTCTCATGACTTGGTCTTGTATCCAATAAATAAGATATTGAGTGTTATGATTTAATTTAAATCACCCAACAATTTTTGATGAATATCAAGTTACACTAAAATTAGGAACATAAGAACATCTTGAAGAAATAAACTTGGTCTGATTTTCACTCTTGTAACATGAGTGATCTTTGCTTCTTTTTTTTCCTTTTGGGATATAGAAAAAACACTCTTCAATTTCTTCATGTCAAATAACATATGTAACTTTCATGTCATGTGGGTTGATATCCTATGTTTATAATCTAAGTAGCCACTACTTTACCTTCAAGTTGGTCACACCGAACATTGAAACAATTCACGAAAGCAAACAAATGTCGGAGCTGAGTACATTCTCTCAAATTAGACTGACCAACTGTAGTTATCCACTCTGACACTCACCTGTACAGTCTTGGCAGCCATTTGATCTCCCCACCTTTGGTTGCGCCTTCTGGTCATTCATGAAGGTTTCATCATGTCCTCCTTTTCTGGCCTATCTCACGACAGAGGCCTAACACAAACCAGTTTCCTGGTTTGATTGGAATTCTAACAATGCTTCTTTTCATGACCCACACTCCCACAATGGTACGCACCTTGCCCTTTCCTTGTTCCTCGACAGTTTTGCGAGGAAAGTAGTAGATTCATCTCTTTCATCCTTTCTCGTGTTAGCATTACCTGCCTGTCCTGACTTACCGTGGCCTAAGTCCTTAGGGATAATAGTCGAGCCCTACAATTGCAACTCGATAATCCACATGACACCTACTAAATAAGCCAACAACCAAACCCTAAGAACCATCAACATGAAACCCATGAAATAAGCCAAATCGTTGCCAAAATATGTCAGTCAGAATCTCATGCAACAATGGTATATAAGACAAAAGGAACATTAGCTTCTCCATTGATCAAGAAATAAATCGACCTAAAAATAACAATCAAGGAGCGGAATCAGATGGCAATAGGATAAGCGAGGACCTCACCAGAGGTGTGAGAATCTCGAGGAGAAGAGGAGGAGGAATCAGGAACGAGTCTAGCTTGTCCGGAGATGAAGGCGAGGCGCTCCGATCCGCGTTCCAAGATCCTTCGCCGGCGAGATTCTCTCGCACTCTCCATCAACCGCTCACTTTTTCTCGATCTTTCCTTCTCCGTAACGATTATCGTGTTCTTTAGGATGATAGGAAATATTTATCCTACACCCCCATAGTTTACTTTTCTTCTAACAAAACCCTCCGTAAATTTAAATTCGCTAATCACCTAAGGGGAAATTTGCATGCAATCCCCAATCACAAACAAAACTTTACACTCCCTAACTAAACATAATGAATGTCAATTTACCTAATTACTCTTCATATTTTTTTAATATAAAAAATCTAAAAATGAATATAATTTCTCATAAATTCAGCGTATTAAATTAGAATCTAGTATATTTTCTATCAAATTGAGCATGACTCATTTTCACCTCATTTAGATGAAAAATATATTAGATTCTCTTTAAATAATACTCAATTAAATAAAAATATATTAAATTCTCTTTAAATGATGCTGAATTTAAAAAGAATTATATTAAGCGATAAAAAAACTATACTCAATTTTCCACTCCATATTCTAATTGTCTCTCGTATTTTTTAGGTATAAAAAATTTAAAAATAAATATAATTCATCTTAAATTCAGTACATTTAACTAGAATCTAGTATAATTTATATCAAATTAAGTACGACTCTTTTTACATCTCAAATGGATAAAAAATATACTAGTTTCTCTTTAAATAGTGCTTAATTGGATGAAAAATATACTAAATTCTCTTTAAGTGGTGTTGAATTTATAAGAGGAATTATATTAAACGGCAAAAAAAATTTGTACTCAATTTGATAGAAAATATACTAGATTCTATTTTAAAGTGCTAAATTTAAGAAAAATTATATTTATTTTTGGACTTTTTATATCTAAAACATATAAGAGACGATTAGATAATGATATTTGTATGACAAAGTTGAAGCAAATGAAATTTTACATGTAAAAAGTGGAAACAAAATTTTTTAAAAATAGAAACTACATGTAAAATTGAAATTATATTTAGAAAATTTTCTCCAATTTACCGTTTATTTAAATGTATCAACTCTAATAAAATAATGAATATATGAGGTATTTGTTTTAACAATTTTATAATTTAAAAGTTTCTACTATTTATCCCTAATTTTACCATGTCTTAAGTTGTCGCTAGTAATGACTCAAACAGTTGATGTTAATGGAGATTGTCACACTTACTGATATATAATTTTTTTTGAAAATCAGAACTATAATCTTCTCAGATATGTCTCTATCATATGCCTATAAATATTATCATTTAAAACTAATGACTTTCATTTTCATACTTTCTATTGTTAACTATACTCTAGCAGTTTAGCGACTCGAGCATCAAGAGACTTTAATTAAGGCATCTTAAATGTAAGATTTATGAGAGATTTATAAAATTCTAAGAAGTTTAATAAAAACCTTTGAACTATAGAAGTGAGGTTTGATATTTATATTTTAAGAATAGTAAAAATTTAATTATTTTATTTTATTTTAAAATCAATATAATATACATGAAATTATACAACTCATACTATAAATTGAATCATAAAAAAATTTATTTAGAGGTTAACTATTAAAAATATTTCAATAAATTTTTATATAGTTGATATGACATATTAGAATCATAAAAAAAAACTTATTTAAAACTCTAGCCATTAAAATTACCCTCTAGTTGACAGATTATAATAACATCAATACATATATATATATATATAATAATAATAATATATGGAATATGTTTATCATGGTATACTTTACTTAGCTTCTTACAAAATTTTGAGCAAAAAATCAAAAGCATGCCCTTGATTATTAAAATCACAAAAGAATATTTCTATTTTGAAAAAAAAAGGTTGACTATTCACAAATAAGTAAAAAAAAAAATCCAATATATATATAAACACAGAATTTTAAGCTTCTGGATCACTTCCAGACGCCCTATCCGCTCATCCGACACGGGTTAAGACTTAAGAGTCGACCATGGAGATCATATACATATGAAAATTGATTTTTTGTTTTTCAAGTACTTATGCTTTTAAGAAAATGAAAACTTTTTGTAACTGCAGAGCAAATAATGAGGTCTTTAAAACTTTCAGGTTTCGATCAATCAATCAATGCCTCCTCGATTTCTTTATCAATTCCTGCCTGACCAGTATTGAAGCTCTTCACATGCATTTGGATTCGAGCTAACTACAATTATTAGCGTCCAGCTGGTTCATTAACCACATCCACCGGCCTCTTAATGACACTGTTAGTCTCGAGTCCTTCTGAATGATTATAATAAACGGGAAATCATTCAGAAGAAAACAGGGTTCAGATCTGAACCAGACCGGTCGTAACATTCATTTATTGAAAATAAAGGCCATTTATTCAAAAGTAGCTTACAATAAAGACCCATTTACTAAGATAAACAGTGCTCATTTACTCCCTTTTACTGGCATAGCTCCGCACTGTTGTCTACTGCGATCGCTCTGTCAATAAATTACACCACTTAAATCGAAACGTGAACCCCCAAAAATTTAAATAATAGGAAACTTTAAATGCTATTATTAATGACACTGCATTTCCATCTAACTCAACTAGCACAGAGAGAACATATATAGTGTGAAAGATCAAACCCACCCTGGAAAATTTCTCAGCTGATTTGACCTTCAAAATGAAGCTCAGAGACATTAAGGCAGACAATCAAGTATTCAAGCAGGCAGAGCTTAATAAAAAGCTCGAGCTAGTTTCACACTAGCTCGATACAAATTTTAATAAATAAGTTTGAATAAGCTTTAAAAACTCAACTGGACTCATTGTCTCATTTACACCCCCTATCCAGAAATGAGCATACATAGCCTCTGCAAATATGCACAAAACATAGTTTCACGGCATTTTTATTGTAAATGCATTATTAGCTGCCGACCGGAAATGATTTGTTTATCCCGAAACAATCAATACTCACAGAGGCCGCAATTTATGCTGCTTCTACCCTATCTTTAAATTCCATTAAAGCCTCCAGCTTTTCTCTTGTCTCAGTTATGCAAATACTCACTGACTGCCATGAAGGAAATGTGACGTGCAGGAGGGAAACAAGAAAGACAAACAAAATCAATGCTTTGTTGAGTCGATGTGAATTCATCAACTTGTTATATAATGAGACTAAGAGGTGCATCGCCAACCTACATACACACTTTGGAGGACTGCATCAGCCAATTGAGCCTACCTTTCACCTTTGGTCTTTAAGGTGGAAGCTCTATCTCCTCTTGTCTCCACCTTGCCGCTCTTCTTTTATATGAACCTCTACGTTCCGCTTGCAGCAATCATGCAATTCAACTGAGTGCAGTAGAGTTAACTAAGGTAATCTCATTCTTCTCCTCCAGGAGGCTGGATAAAGATGAGCCGCAACGATAGAAAGAACCTGAAGCTGAACATATCTCCAAAGCAAATGAGGGCTAGAGGTGGGCCATCGACAAGGATGGAAGTCGAAGAGGATGAGGATTCCTCCTCGTCGTCGCCACCGATTTCACCGCCGAGCTCGTGCGTGTCATCGGAGGAGGAACAAAAGTCCAACAGCCCGGAGGCAACATCAATGGTGCTTGCCGGGTGTCCTCGGTGCCTCATGTATGTGATGCTGTCGGAGATGGAACCCAAATGCCCCAAGTGCCAAAGCACACTTCTGCTTGACTTCCAACATGACAACAACAGGAGAAAATGAGATGATGATGCCGTCCTTAGGTGCATGCAGGCACAGTAGGTCTGCTCTACCAGTCCTAGTTAGTTCAATCATTTTGTAATAGGCCCTCCAAACTTCTCTCTAGAATTCTAGCAACTTCTCTCACGGATTCTATCTATATCTTGTTTGTGCCTTAGTTTTTGCTCTCTCCCTAGCTTATTTTGTTGATGAAGACAATGTATATCAACGAACCTGATTGGCCCAAGATTTCAAATCAAAGCTAATATATCTAGTACTTTACGACTTAAAGTCTTCTTATTTTTTCAATGTAATCACAGATTATAAGTGTCTTGAGCACCATCTAAAATGTCTATGGTGGAAAAAAAAAACTCGATCTCATCGTAGTGGCAGTCAAACAGTTCCTAGTAAAAGCATTTTTTTTGGGGTGCTCTGGACAAAATTTAGCAAATCCAAAATATTCTAACACAAAGTAGATGATGAGCAGTAGAAAGATAAATGAACATGTAATCCAGATAATTTAAAAACCCACAAACGGTTTAGATCAAGTATGTCTCAGCTAGCTAGCAAGCCATAGAGTGGTTGAAAACATTTAAAGAGAACGTTTACTTTGGATTGAAATCCCATAAATGCAAATAGTAAATGAGACAGTTGGGATTAACGAGAGTTATTAAAGTCAGATGAATTATGCTAGTTTATGTTCTTCTAATATAGAGAAATGATAGGTAACTTATGCTAAACTGTGGTAATAAAAAAAACTTATTTCGTTTATTTGAATCAAGTTTACTATATCAAATTGATTTGACATCCTAAGTTGCTCTATGTTGAGGCACAAGAATCCAAGAGATGGAAAGTGGAAGTAGAAGCAGTGGCAGTATTAAAAATAAATAATGAATTAGATAACATCGAACCTGAGATGACTGATTTTGAATTTCACATCAACTACTAGGATAAATGAAGAAGTACTCATGATGGGTGGCTTAGAAGCCCAATATCCCATGGTTGTACATCCCAGTGGTAGTATAGAACAAAGATGGGATTAGTATCATGAGCGTAAAGGAGTACAATTGAACAATTAATGTTGAGCAAGTGGTGATGACGTTTCCTGGCTAAACTGAACTCTGCTTGAAGAAGCATTCTTCCGATGGTATATTTCACAACTAAAGACGGGCAAATTGCCTTGCCATACATATATTGGCCTGCTATTTGGAAGCGCATTGATACGGTGAATATGGGAAGCCTCCACATGTCCCCAAGGGTCAAGCATCATACTTAGATAGAGGTCAAAGTTAAGATAAATCAACAGTAGATCCATTCGGGTAGTCATCTTTAGCCCCAATAGGATGAGCTGCATTGTGATACTCCCCGGTCGGTCCTAGTGATCGGAGGAGCTCCGTTACTCCTCGATTGGTCCCACTAGTCAGGAGCCATCTGCTTCTCCCCAATTGGTCCCATTGATCAAATCCCTTCGCTTTTTCCCAATCGGTACCATTGATCGAATGAGCTCCACCTCTCCTCGATCTGTCCCATTAATTGGACACGCTTTGCCTTTCCTTAGTCGGTCCCACTGATCGAAGCAGTTCCAAATCTCCCCCGGACAGTCCCATTGATCGGATGCGTTTAATTATTCCTCGATCGGTTATCCCCCGGTCGGTCTCACCGATCGGGAGCACACCACTTGCACTGGATGACCCGCTCTGCTTATCTCTGTTTAGCCATGTTAGTCTGACTCTTCCACTTAACAGGTCTTCAACCTTCAGTCCAATTATCTTATAGCCCAAGGGCCTTATGAACTAGCCTGCGCTAAGACATATAGGTTGTCGAAGCATGTGAGTATCACAATATGATATGCCCCATATCTTGATCCGTATAGTACTAGTAGATACGGGTGTGATACTTCTTTTATCGCAATATGATATGCATCACATTAACAATTAAAACGTTATTAATACAGAGAAGAGAGATATCCAGTGTTATAAAAGAGGTCCACACTTGCGGACGGAGGCATGCTTTCATTTTTCACCTTATTATCGCTCATCTTCTCCGCTTTTCTCCATATCTCCCGCCGAATCCTGAGCGTCGAAGCGGTTACGCATTCTAACCCTTTTCTTCTCCTTTTTTCTCCCTCCCAGGTTCGGTCTACTTTCCGATGGACTCTCCTCTCCTCGGCATTCAGCGACTTCAGTCAACATCGCCTCCAGCTGTCCGGGGGACAGGCATCATCTAGCAAGTGAGAGATTTGTGCTAAAGTGAAATTTCTTTTGAGGTCTCAGGCAAACTTGTTCCTAATTGTGATCGATGTAGATATTTGCAATACTTTCTACGATTGGTGGAAAAGCCACATGCAAAGGTTCATACGAGCACATGTGCATTACAGACAACGCCCTCGAGATTTTTTTTCGCTAATGAAATAGCCAAATCTATTACCAAAACATCCGAATCCAACTAAAATTGCAGAAGTTAAGACTAAAAGACGATGGACAAGCAGCAGTGACGGTTTGATCGAAGAAGGAAAAGCACTCGATCGGTTCGGAATCAGGCGGAAGCTTCGAGTTCAATCAAATTTCGAGACTTCAGAGGAGGAGAGAACAGAAAATCCAAACACGATTCCGAAAACGTACCTGGCTTCCGGAAGCCAGAATGTCGCAGCCCTTCAAATCCACCACAATCGTCGCCGGAAAGCAATCAAGTGGCAAAAAGGCGAAGCCCTCGCCCCAGCGCCCCCGCCGGCCTGCCCAGACGGTAAATCACGGTGATTGAAGAGTGTAGGGATTTACGCCGAACAACTCCGAAATTCGACTCCTCAGCCTCAAATGAGAGAGACTCGCGTAATTCTGACGGGAGGGAGAAATGTGTAAGCCATGCCGTCTGATTGCCAACGGACGACTGGATGTAAAGAACCGTGCGGGGTCATGCAGTCCGCGGGTCCAAAGGCGGGACCACAAAGGGCGAGAAGGAGCCGCCGTCCGATTGAGATCAAACCGTCTCCAATTGAGTTATACCGTTTACTTAAAAAATATACAAATATATTTTTTAAAAAAAGGTAACTTTAATTCTTATTCCTTTCTTTACCCTTTTCCATCTCTCCGAGGGTGTTGCTACCCGTCCATTGTTCGATCATAGAGGGTTTCCTACCTCCTTGTGAGTAATGACTCTCGGAAACGGGGTATTCGACGTCGTTGGTATGCTCACTGTAGTTTTTTGAGTTGTTCTTTTGTATTTTGATCGTGTATTCTCTGGCTCATTCTTCACCGGATGTGTGTTTATATAATTTGATTGCTGTAAAACAGTAGCCTGTTATGATTTCTATGGAGTTGTTTCCGGGTTGGAGGTGTTTTTCAAAGTATATGAATTGACTTCATTCTCTTCCAAACTAAAATGTAAAAGGATCATTTTTTACTGGACATAAGCTTGATTGTAGACATTTTTTTTTTTTAAACTTTCAAAAGTGCATGTTAACTTTTCTGACCTGGTTTGCAGTACCTCGAAACTTTAGATTACTTGAAGAGCTTGAATGTGGAGAGAAAGGTGTTGGAGATGGCACAGTAAGTTATGGGATGGATGATGGAGATGATATTTACATGCGCTCTTGGACTGGGACAATAATTGGTCCCCTTAATGTATGTCTTCCTCTTGATAACAATTGGTTTCTTCTACTTAACAAACATGACATAACTTATCATTGCTTTATTTTGTGCTGCAAAATTATCTCATTTGGTCTTTATAGATCTTGCACTCTTTCTTTCATATTTTGTTTGGAAAATCTGATCAGAGAAGATTGGATTGGAGTTTTCGTTTGTTTGTTTTCCCTTTCTACGTCTTTCTGTCTACCAATATTTCATTGAAGACGTTACTCATTTGATTGATTATCAATCTCGTAAAATGCTGAACTATCCTAATTGATCCTGTCAGCTGTATTGAATTGGTAGGCCCTAGGTATTTGCCTAGTTGGTTTTTTGTCTCTTCGTGAGCTTTGGAGAACATTGTCATGCTAGTCTCTATAATTTCTTGACATCTTGACCTTCATTTTGGTGAATGGTGCCTCCATTATTGATCTTCTTTATGAGGCTTCAAAAAAATCCCCCAAATGTAAGCCAGTGATTTAGTTGATGACACAAAGCATATGGTTCTCAGATATCTTTAAAATAAAATTGTAGATCCAAAATACATAGTTTAGTTTTGCACAATTGTCCCTTAAGATTGTCATTTGTTAGTTTTAGATTGTAGTCTGTGTTTCTTTTTTCTTTTTCATGAATGGCTTTTACCATACTAATTTTACATTTGACATAATGGGAACTATTATGCTAGTCCCTCTCGTTTCTTGATAGCTTTACTCTATTCTTTAGATGAAATGCACTAAAAATGACTTAATTGACATTAATGTTTGTTACTCAGCATATAGCTTAGATAGTCATCTTTAAATCTGAATATTAGTGCCAACATACTTGAGATAGGATAGTTTCATAACTTACGAACACAATTCATTGTTTTATATCACTTATAGTTTCTCAGTTTGATGCAGTTCTTTTTCCCATTTTCTTTTCCTGTCAGTCTGTTCATGAAGGCAGAATTTATCAGTTGAAGCTCTTCTGTGATAAAGACTATCCAGATAAGCCCCCTAGCGTTCACTTCCATTCTCAGATCAACATGGCTTGTGTTAACAATGAAACCGGAGTTGTAGCCTTCCAATCCCTTTTGCTCAACTTCTTGTCACCATTACTTTCTTCCACGGTTAATTGTCTTTCATTATTATCTTAATCCTCCATGGTGTACTCCCTTTGCCAGTGATATCCTAACCCAGCTGAAGATGGAAATGGCTACGCCACACAACCGGAAGCTCATTCAACCTCCCGAAGGCACCTACTTCTGGTAATACAAGCTGAGACCCTAACACTAAGACCATTATAAAAATGTCTCAAGGCAATCGACGAATTTGATGTATTCCAGCTACTCCAATTCTGATATGGCATCTGAACAAACTAAATATCCAAGTTTGACATTGTAATGAGTAGTTGCTCTGGTCTCTCTGAAATATACTCTCCATACATTGTCGTTTACTTCAAATGACAACCTGAATCACTGACTAAATCTCTTAGTATTTTTCTTGAGCTGTTGAGATTGGCTTGGTCTTGCCACTTGATATGTCATTCTTGATGATAATTCCAAAAGTGTCTTAGAAACTGCGTAGATCATTCTAATCTTGGAATTCTTCAATCCTGAGTTTGGGTCATCTTTTGGCTTTCTCCATCTAGTGTTGTTCAGGCTTTCCAAAAACCTTGGTCTCTTCCCTTGAGCATTCATTTTTCTCTTTGATAATCCAAATGGAAGTCTTCAAGTACTCTCTGCACTCTGTTGGAGTTATGCAATAATGCATCAACTTGACATTGAATTCTGACTTGGGTTTTGTTCTTCTCCATCATTCAGGGACCATTTAACCAGCTGTTGTAGTGTTGATTAAATTGGTCAGATTTATCCCTGAAATTTAATTTGACCTATATAAATAGTCCTCTGAATCATATACATGCAGATGATGACACTGCTGATAGCAAACATGTAGAGCAGCGACAATTTAAACCGGCTTATTCCTTGGATGAAATTAATGAATTAAAAGTTTACGTGAGGGGACATGGTTAATTAATTGGGATGAATCAATGCCTGGTCTGGGAGCAATGTTCGTTCTTATGCGTGCTAGCTTTGCGTAGTTACGGCCATTTCTGTGTATATTAACTGTTGCAGTATTGCCATTGAATGAAATTAAATGGAATGATACTGACGCATCGTATGCCATTCATTGCTCCAGTAATTTAGTGTTCAGAAAGTAAAGAGTGGATCCTGCCTGATCTGAAATCTGAACGAAGAACACGCAATATGTGTATTAATGTTGTGTGTGATGATACCAAAGAGGATAAGTGACAAACAAAAAAAAAGTCGCCTCGCTCGGTTTGGCGATGAAGATCCAAAGACTGAAGGAGCCTCAAGGTACAGACCTAGCTAGTTACAGGGTGAAATAACGCTCCTGGGCAGGCAGAGTTATTGTCAGATCTACAGTTGAAGTGACCAAGATCTTTGAGATCGTCCATTCAGATAAGTAATGAGTTGTATATTTTATCTAGTTTATTACATGAATAAGTTTACGTAGATTGAAAACAAAATTAAATTTGTCTCATTGTGCTAGAGGACCACTACTATTAAACTGACGTTCAACCAAATGCAGGCCGTAGTAATAAGATCTCTGAATCCATGAACACTCCTGCAGCTGCGTATCAATGCTGTCTCCATTCAGATTTCTGACACCCTAAAATGTACTCGTTGAACAAGCTCAAAACAGTGGCAGTAACCAACCACTGTTGACTGTTGGCCTGAGCAGGAAGAAACTGTGCATGTTTCTCCAGTGCATGCGTCGTCGATCGTAGTAGTAGTACTGAAAGAAAAATAACATGACAACTCCCACACGCCAGAGACAAGAGCGAGAGCTGAAACAGGCACAGTTCTATTTCATCGATTTCATCGTTGCCATTACAAAAGCTGTTACATAGCTAGCAAATTGAGACGGTGGATCTACTTAGTACTTAATCATGCACACTTGAGCCTAATTAGTTCTCTTAGTGACTACAGGCAGAGCTGAGCAGCTTCCCTGTTTTGTTGATCAGTTTAGAAGCAGGGGAGTTGCATGGGTTGTAATATGAGGTGGTTGATTAGTAGTAGTGGTAGTGGGGTGGCGGGGAGGCGGCGAGGGGGGAGGGAGGAGAGAAGACGCTGCCGCGCCAGAGGTCGGCGAAGGCACGGAGGATGAGGTGGTGGTGGCGGGGGGAGTTAAGGGAGAGGAAGCGGTGGAGAAGGTCGTTGAGGTCGTCCCATCCGTACATCTCCTTCTCCACGATCATCTGCACCATCGACTCCTTGAACTCGTAGTACGGCTCCGACGTCTCCTTCACCACCGCCACGCTCTCCCGCGCCGCCCGGCCCTCCTGCTTGATCTTCGGTCGCCTCCTCCGGTTCCTCCTCGGCTGCTGCTGCGGCGGCGCCGGCGGGAGCTGCGGCGAGGGGGTCTCCTCGTGGGAGGACGAGAAGGAAGGGTCCCACGAGGAGGCGGAGCGAGTGGTGGTGGTGGTGGTGGTGGAGGAGAGCTCCGTTGACTTCAGCTTGGTCTTGGAAGAAGAAGGGTAGGAAGCAGAGGACGAGGAGGAGGAAGGAAAGAAGAGAGATGCCAGCCTCGACCCGCGGCAGTTGCAGCCGACGTCCACCACGACAGGGTGACGACGGAGGAGGATCTTTCTCCGGCTGTTGGAGGAAGACATTGTGATCGTCGGAGGAGAAGGCGGCGGCGCTGGTGCTTCAAGCGAGAGTTGACGAGGTGAAGCCAAGGCGGAGGTCTTACTGGATGGAGCATGTGAACGGAGGCATTTAAATGAGTCGGAGAAGAGAAGGGAGGCGGGCGGGCATGTGAAAATGAAATCAATCGAATTAAAAGGGGTTAATTAAAAAAATATAGTTTCGATCTGGCGATCACGTGGCGCCCAGCAATTGCGTGTATTAGTAATGTGTTTTGATCGCCGTGGATCATGAGATCAACGGTTGGATTCAAGCAATAGGGTGCATCTAATGTGACCGTTTGACTTTGACTAGTAACCATGCAATATAAGAAAACGTCCGGCGGGAAAAAAAAAACATTTTCTTAAAATAAAAAATAGACTGCACGATTCGAGTTAATTCGCCAGCTAAGGCTTTTACTCAGACAACAAATAAATAAATAACAATAATAATAATAATACATTTATTTAGCCGGCATTACTATTGCTCACCTCCTGAGAAATTAATTTAAAACCTATGCATTTTTAATTATAGTAAATACTTCAATTATCTGCAACAAATAAATTTCATTTGGCTACATATTAATTATGGTATATAATCTTATTTAGTTATAATAAATATTTTATTTTAGTTATAATATACACCTTCATTTTAGGAAAAGCAAAGTTAATTGAAATATAAAAATATTTTTATTTAAGTATAATAGATATATTTATTTGGTTTTCAAATATTTATAATTTCCATACAATTTTGTAAGATTTATATGTTCACAATGGAGGTACTATTGACGTGATCACGGGTGATGCGTACCTTCATTTTGTTTTTTCTTTTTATGGGATTTTTGTTTTGATCGGTTTTCTAAGATACCTTACGATCCGATTAATCGACCGATCTAATTTACAAAAGTTTTTCAATAGACATCTGAATAAATCGAAAGGTATAAATGGGTTTTAATGGACTATCCAGTATTTCAAAGTTTTCAAATGTAATCGATTCTAGGTGAAATAAATTATAGCCGCCTAAGAAATTAATCTCAGCATTTATCATCGCACCAAAAGTCCCCGAAGACTGAGATTAAGGGTACCATCATAGGATTTATTTTATTATACTTAGAACATCTACATCAGTTATCCTATTCAAAAATTTTATCTTAAATTTTAGATATAATAATTAAAAACTCTTTGTATTAGTTATCCTATCCATTTCCTAAATTTATATTTGACGAATAATAATACTCTAAACTTAGAGAATGAAATCTCTATCCTAAAAATAAAATAATATTTTTTTTAATCTTTCTCCTTCCACTTACACCCTGTTTGGAATCCGATGGAATTGAATTCCTATGGTAATTGGAATTCAATTCCATAGTTTGGAATGAATTTTTTAGATGAATTTGATATGGAATTCAATTCCAATTCCATTCAAAACGTTAATAGTAAATCAGACCTCAAATGGTCAGATTTGGATAGGGATTTACCATGAACAACTAAAATTACTTAATTGTCCTTTTAACTTAAAACTTTTTTCTCCATCTGCCGACTCTCTTGTTTTCTCTTGTCTTTCTCCCGTGCGCTGTTTCTCCTTGCACCGTTTCTCCCGTGCGCCACCTTCTTCATATTGCTGTCTTAACTGTGCGATCCCTTCTTCCTATTTTCTAATACTTAACTTGATTATTAAATGATTAGTTATGAGGATAAAATGGTAAATGTATAAGAATGGAATTCAATTCAAATAGATTCCAAATTAAGGAATTCAATTCAATTCTAGTATTCACTAATACATTCCAAACATAGGAATTGAATTCAATTCCTGTCATAATTCAATTCCTAATGGAATTCAATTCAATTCCTTCACTTAAGTTGTTTCCAAACAGGGTGTTAATCTTTTCAATCTCTCTCATTCCATTCATTCTATAAATATAATAATAAAAATAGAAGAAAAATAATAATAAAAAAAATTAAGGATGATGAAAATTTTAGGGTATTTGATGTAGTGTGTAGTAAAAAGTGATTATCTAAATTTAATAAAGTGGGTCATTTACCTTAAATTTTAGATATAGTAATAGGGAAACTGATGTTGATGCTCTTATATTTACCTCTCTCCGTATTCGTAAGGTCAGCATTAGGGGTCGTTAAGATAATAAATCTATCATTTCCATACCTAGATTACGTGAAAAGAGATAAATCATAGGATAAATTATAGTTGACCATCAAAGAACAACAAAGTATGAGAGATTTTTTTCCTTAAAAATATATATTTATCAAAAATTAACTTCTTATCTTATTATAATAAATTTATCATCTTCTAATCAATTGGGTATTCCATATGTATGGATGTTTAGGGTATTTCATTATAGTAAAAAGTGGAATCTATCATCCCAGTGGCCCCACATGATTGACCCCACAACTATTTGTGAGAAAGTAAATCAGGAAACTGTAGTTGGCTAATGCGGGGAGGATTTTTTTTCCTCGGCTTTACAAAAATTCAAACCCTTATCCTATTATAATAACTCTATCTCGTACTAACTAATTCAGCCTTGCCCCGGGTACATTTAGGGTACTTCATGTACGATGACTTGGTCTACACTAATAGCAAACAATTTTAATTTATATGATCCGGTGGTAAGGATCGGGGGCCCATAGAGGAAGGGGTCAATGACACGGGAAGGTCAAAGGTCCAACTGAGCAGGGAGGAAGTCTCTTGGTCGACCGGCCTGAGTCAAAGGTACAGCTGAGCAGGGAGGAAGTCTCTTGGTCGACCGGCCTGAGTCAAAGGTACAGCTGAGCAGGGAGGAAGGCTCCTGGCCGACCGGCTTGAGTAGACCCCGGGCCGGCACGAGGACAGCTCGACCTCGGGTTGAGTTTCCGACACTCACACGCTCCTTTATAGAGAAACCGCTATGCCGAGTAGCTAAGTTGCTCAGCCGAACTGCAGAGCAACTAGTTGGTGCCCCATCCGAGTATGTAACCGAGCAGTCGTCTCGCCCAGTCCGAGGTGCGTGTATACCCGTGCACCCTGGAGCCCGAGCGATCAGTCCGTTCGGCCCAATTAGAGACGAAGGGCATAGAAGAGGACAAAAGGGGTAGCTAGTGATATCATTCTCGAGACGTCTGCTGCCAACAAGCAGCATGGTTGACGGCCGGGCCGTACCAAGGATCGTACGGAGGAAGTTTCCGCTGCCACGGCAGAGATATGCACAGACAATTGCGGTATGACGTCAGACATACTTTTTCTGACACAACCATTTTGAAGTATGCTTTGAGGAACGTGCACGCCTTGGGAAACATGCACGCACCTCTCCGGGGTCCTATATAAAGACCCCTGGACTTCGACGGAGGTATGATTTTCTCTTCATCTACTGTAGCCACAGTCTCTATTCTGCCTCTGTTTCCTCTCGCCATCGCCTGACTTGAGCATCGGAAGGTCGTCGCCGGGAATCCCTTCCCGGCCCGACTTTGTTGCAGGTTCATCGGAGGCTTACGTCGCTACGAAGATCACCTAGGAACAGCAGGGAGTGCCACATCCCCAGTTTCCATCCACTCAGCGCGCGGATAGGATCATTATATATTAGAGTAAAAGATCTCATGGCTTCAATTGTAATTTATTTACTAAGTATACCCTCTAATGTAATTAAACTATTATTGATCCCCTTATTCTATTTCCCCAACTAAAATTTATATAAACTACGATTCAATTTGATTTTATTGAATTACGATAGTTCCAAATTGAAATTACATAAAGTCTAAAAAAAAATTAAATCAAATTTCAGTTTGGGGATAATCACCACTCCGTCAGGTTGTTTGGGCTTGGCACATTAATCAATTTACCCGAAGTAGATAGGTTCCAGTCGCAGGTGTTGTCTGTAGATAGGTTCAATTGACCATCAGTAAATTTTGTTCGTCAAATTTTGACCAACTATAAATGAATTATAATGTATATATATGTACATACGTATAATTAATATATAATTATAATATTATTAAAATATCTATGTATATATTATTAGTATAATTTTCAAGATCAAATCCTCTGATCTACTAGATGATTTATTTACGTGTATTAATAAGAATTGATAGTCCCAATTTATTTTATAAATGAAAATCATCAATTTACATCAATACATATAAAAGACTATCCTCGAGTGATAAATAGTATAAACACAAACTCATAATTAACAAATTTGAATTAAAGATTGTTTCGAATTCGACGCCGCGGGGTGTTGTCTAAGCTATGCACGTGGATGATTCCCGAAGGGTGAATATACGTGTCAAATGCGTGAGCCACCAAATCCAAAAGAAACTCAACTCAAATTAATTTAATTAAACTCAACCCAACCCAAACTCAAGCCCAAGCCCAAGCCCAAGATCAAAAGAGCACGAGAAAGACCGTAGACTTCTTCCGCCGCAGTGGGCCCCCGCCCACTCTCTCATTTCCCTACCTGGTTCTGTTTTGTTTTTAATACCCTTCCAACGCTAAGCATCCCTTTCTTCCTCCTCCGATCGCACCGCTGCACTCACAATGCCGCCGGTGTTGAATAGAAGTGAATGGAGAAGAAGTGAATGAGAAAATATACTTCATTGTGAATATAATTTTAGTCCCGCATTAAGAGTTTCATGGTATAATGGTTGATTTATATTGATTCACATGTATTAAGGATGTAAACAAATGCATGGGAAGAGACTCTCTTTCACGCGTGAGTGCGCAGGGAGGAGTGCAAATTCAAGGCTCGGCAGATTGTATTGAACTATGTTGACTCGAGTACAGGCACGACGGAATAACCAACATTTTGCCACGTAAACCTTTTTATTACTGTGTAACTGATGCATTAAAATCGAGATTAATGCAAAATCAAAATGGTTGAGCGATAATGAGTGAAACTGTGGGTGTTTCACTGCTCGACAAATAATGTTCATTAATAAACCATTAACATTGTTGTTGATCTAAGCTCCTATATAAGGAGACTGCGATCACAGACAGAGGACCACAACACAAGCATAAGCTCTCCACCTCCGTTCCCTCATCCTCTATCGTGCAACTCCTGCTCGGTAGAGTGTCCATGATAACATTCGGGTGCCCCTCAGTTCGCCGTGACCACTAGTGCTTAGTGAAATCACGGTCAATCATTGTATCTTGAGAAACAGACGACCCAAGTACATCTTGAAGCATTACTGGAGATGGGGCAAATCTGTTTCAAGGAAACTGCGTCAATCGCAGGCCTCGGTCCGTTGCTCAAACCCAACCGACCTTGCTCGGTCTGCTCCTAGACCTACCGCTCTGCAACACAGAGCTGCTGTGCTCTGCAACACAGATCTGCCACAGCAACTCTGAACCCAGATCTGTCATTTTATAACACAGATCTGTCATTCTGTAACACAGATCTACCACAGCATCTCTGCAATCCAGATCTATCATTTTGAATGTGTGAACATGCATTACACTTTTTCTAATTGTTCTAATTTTTCTTTTAACTTATCATTTTCAATTTTCAATCTATTAAAATCTTTTAGTAAATATGATTTTGCTAAAATGATTTTTATTTCTTAGTTTTCCTTTTTTAGTTGTGCATTTTTTGTTTTTAATTTACACATAGACTTTATTCCAAAATATAATTGATCGGGAGGTAAGAGACATACTTCATTTACCATATAGGATCTAAAACTGAATTCTTCCTCTACATTATTACATTCTTCTGATGTGACTCCCCCTTCATCGATGCTAGCTTCCGAGTTACTTGGTTCTTTGTGACTAGTCATCAGTGCTAGTCCAGCATAGGATTCTATCTTGAATTCGGATAAAGAACTTTCATCCCAATTAGCCTTGAGATTCTTGTGCTTGGTTCATCTTGGCCCTTTGTCTTTCTCCTTCCTGAGCTCTGGCAATCATCCTTTATGTGTCATTCTTTTTGACAATTGTAGTATTAAACTTTTCTTTTGCTTCTTGGAATTTTCCTGGTCTGCATTTTTTAAATTTATTAGATTTTTTTTTTAAAAAAACTTTCTTACCATATATGTTTCTAGGTTTGCATCAAGGTCTGAGTCTAACTCAGGTTCGTCTTTCTTGTTAGCTCTCAGTGCCAGGTTCTGGGTTGGCTCCTTTCTTGTACTTGCACATCTAGATTCATGTAATTTTAATATTGAAAAAAATCTTCTAAAGTATTTACCTTCAAGTCCTTAGAGATGTAGTAGGCGTCTAT
Source organism: Zingiber officinale (assembly GCF_018446385.1). Lineage (NCBI taxonomy): Eukaryota > Viridiplantae > Streptophyta > Magnoliopsida > Zingiberales > Zingiberaceae > Zingiber > Zingiber officinale. The sequence continues at coordinate 72,391 of NW_024589804.1, forward strand.
GATCAAGATCCACTCTGGAGTTCTAGGAAAGGCATTGAGTGTGTAGCGGACTGAGTCCTGGTTGATTACTGTTTCGACAAAATTGATCAGTCCGGTGATCAACTCCTTGATCTTCGCATGTAGTTGAGTCGCCATCTCACCCTTTTCTAAGCAAAGGTTTGTTAGCTTACTCTGAATAATATCCTGTCATGCAAGCATCGCTTCAGATGTGTCTTCATGGAGCTCCAAGAATTTCTACTAGAGTTCTTTGACCGAGTGTAACTTCTAATGTGGTTGACTTCTTGAGACAGTAATACACTTAGCAAGTGGTATTCCGCTCGGCTATTGACTACGAAGTCATTTTGCTCATTCTTCATCCATAAGTATTATTCTTTCTATTCTCCTTATTGATTCTTGGGAACTACAAACCTGTACTTTATTATTAAAAGGATTTCAAAATATATTCTTATAAATACTTTCATTCAATGTTTTAAGTGTATGAACTCCCCCCTCGAATTTTGACGGGTTGAGCCTTGGTCTGACTATTATTTCTTTATTTAGGTCAATGGTTAGTCCTTCTAAAGCATCATCATTCTGATACCACTTGTTGGTCCTAGTACGACAGACAAAAGAGGGGCAAATTACCTTGAAAAGACAAATATACCCTTTCTTGAAGCTTTGGACTTTAGATAAGCAAAGCACTTTAAAAACAAACATAAATAGCACAAAAAATAAGTATGAGACAAAAGTATTTACTTAGTTTGTAACCAGAGAGGTTGCTAATCCAAGACAAGTAAATTTTAACTAACAGACTCCTTTGACACAAGTTAGAGGTGAAGAAGCCTTGTATAGGACGTTGACAACATAGAAACTTGAAAATATAATGGAAAATCGAAGTACAGAAAAGTGTTGTTCTGAATGAAAAAGATTAGTGCTCTATTTTATAGTCCACTGGTCGAAACTAGCTATTTGCTGATGTGGCAACTCCGGATGCCTAGACCTTCTCCAGGCGACCCCAATATGACAAACTTTATCTCCACGTAATGGCTTCGCAATGACTTTAAGATGAAAATTTTCATGTCCAAGCACCCGGACCGCTACTGACGTGGACCCAAAACGTGATCCACTATGATGAGGCACCGATTGGGCACCCAGGTGGTCTAGGCTCCCGAATCAGTCAGCCTCCTGTTGAATGTCTGACGTCTTCTCCAGTTGTTGGCTCTTTCTCCGGTCACTTGGGTGATCTTCTGGCCTTCCAGAGTTAAGCTCACCCAAACCTAACTCTAGCCTTCTTCTCGAGCAATTTTCTGCTCCTACTTCTTGTCCCTCAAAAATATCACACGCGTCATTCTTGCTCCACCAGTGTAATCTTTCATAGCTTCTCATCCCTTGGATTCTAGTGTCATCTTTCTCGCCCACTGCATCTTCCAATCGACTTCTTGTGATCATAAGTTCTTGCACACTTAGAAATAAGGATCAAGTACATAGGACCTAACTTGACTTGGTTGATCACATCAAAACCACCACAGGATACTTACAGCACCAAGCCTGACAGGGGAGTCCAGGAGGTCTCCAATTAAAAGATCGAGTGCATCGAGACTGACTTCATCTGCAGAGTCGGAGGCCTTCCTTAGAATTTCAAGGAAGAGGTGTCACCCGTTTGGACCCTTGGCTGGACACTAGGCCCCTTCTGCCCCCACACAAGTCCCAGCCAGATCCCTAGGTCCATTGATTCATTCGCTAGTTCAGCCACAAGATGTGCCAGTCAAGTCAGAGAACCGCCCAATCATGGTCCATCTATTTAAAATTATTATAATATATATATATATATATATATATATATATATATATTTAAATTATGTAAATAATATATTTAAAATAATATTGTTAATTATTTTAAATAATAATTATTTAAATTATGTAAATACAATTGAAATTGTAATAAAAATAAAGATGAATGACAGCGGCCATATAAATGATAAAGGTTAATGTTAAAATAAATGTGAGAGAATGAATATGTTAATATAATATGTATGTATTATAACACACACTAATATGGATACCCTAATAGGTGTATTCAATAATGAAAAAACGTAGGTGGTTATGATCTCGCACGATATTTATTTTCAAACAAAATTTAAATACCTAATTAAACTTATTTTTTTAAAAAATAATAAATAGCATACTTATTCATAATTTTTTTTTTCAATTTTTTATACTTTTATCTTGTTTTAACTAAAAACAAAGAGAAGTTAACGTCTTTAATAATATTATAATAATTTTAAATAGTTTTATTTATAATTTTAATCCAAATTATCTTGAAATGTTGGTCAAATTTTGAATAAAATATTAAATTGATAAATTTGATTAGTAGTAAAGTTAATAATATTATTATTAATGTGATTAGAAATAATATTATTATTAATGTGATTAGAAATAATATTATTAAAATAAATAAATATAAATATATAAAATTTGTTTAGGAATTTTGAAATTTTAATAAATTGTGTAGAATATTTTTAGGTCGAATTTTATTAAACTTTACTAAATTATCTATTAATTAAATTAAGAATTAATTTAATTTATCAATACATAGCTCGTAAGTAGTCAACGGTGTTGGTGCAACCTTAGGTCAAGGTTGACCTGGTTGACCCGACTCGAGTTGACCCGACTCGAGTTGTATTTTGATGTTTGACGAGAACAGAAGAGTTGTATTTTGATGGGAGATTGTTGGTGCAACCTTATGTCAAGGTTGACCTGGTTGACCTGACTCGAGTTGACCTGACTCAAGTTGTATCTTGATATTTGACAAGAACAGAAACTTGGGAGGTTGTGGGTGCAACCCTTGGTCAAGGTTGACCTGGTTGACCCGAGGTGAGTTGACTTGGCACGGAAAAGCCCAAGCAGGGAGCTTGGCACGGGAAAGTCCAAGCAGGGAGCTTGGCACGGGAAAGTCCAAGCAGGGAGCTTGGTACGGGAGAAAGTCCAAGTATGGAGACTTGACACGGAGAAGTCCAAGTATGGGACCTTGGCAAGTGTAAGTCGGAGAGGGCTCGGTAGCTCGTTCTTCGGACTAGGTCAGAGAGGGCTCGGTAGCTCGTTCTCTAGATCAGGAAGGCAGATGGAAAATCCTGGTGAGTGAAGAAGCCAGGTGAAAATCCTGGTGAGTGAAGCCAGGTGAAAGTCCTGGTGAGTGAAGCCAGGCAGATGGAAAGTCCTGGTGAGTGAAGCCAGGCAGACGGAAAAGTCCTGGTGAGTGAAGCCAGGCAGATTGGAAATCCTGGTGAGTGAAGCCAGGTGAAAACCCTAGTGAGTGAAGCTAGGTGAAAGTGAAAGTCCTGGTGAGTGAAGCCGGGCAAGGGAAAAATCCAGATGGATCAAGGGTGATCGGACATCTGGTGTTGGAAAGACCAAGTGGGTCAAAAGGATTGACCGGACACTTGTTGGGGAGTCTTAGTAGGTCAAGGGAGTGACCTGATGCTAAGCATGATGTACCAACAGGTCAAGGTTGATCGGATGTTGGTTTGGAAGGCTTGTGACTTAGTTTGGGCAAAAACCAAGCTCTGGATCGATCAGTGGATCGATCCAGTGATACACTGGGTATCTGGATCGGTCTGGTGACCGATCAGTAATCAAACAGTAGCCTACTGAGTGTTATCTGATCGGTCTGCAGACCGATCAGGAAACGATCAGAAGCGAAGAAGATCGGGAGAAGAAAGAGGGAGGATCGGTCTGTGGACCGATCCACCTGAGTCCTGATCGGTCCACAGACCGATCAGAGACGAGGCCAACTCTCTGTGAGAGTTGGCTGATCGGTCTGGGGACCGATCAGCCTAAGGCCTGATCGATCCCCAGACCAATCAGATCCTCCCTGGACCGATCAGGCCATAGCCTAATCGGTCCAGGCCTAGCCGTTGAGTCACAACGGCTAGATTTCTTTCTGTGTCTTCTTCTTCACTGGTTCATATAAGAAGTGTACTGTTGTGCGATGTGCTACTTCTTTCTCTTCTTCCTGCTGACTGCTGAAGTATTTTCTGCTTGAGCTTTGTTGAGCTCTTCTTCGCTGAAGCTTCGCGTGAGCTTCCCTCGGCTGGGACTTCAACTGGACAGTTGGTGCTGTGGTTGGATTCCCGTGAAGTTGCTGCTTCATCCAGTCGACAAGAAGGCAAGCTAGGGTTATTACATTTTTGTATTGTACTTAGTTTCCTGCTGTATTCTTGTACTCCTGTTTATCTTGCTGTTGCAAGACATTGTGGCGAGGTTTCTCCACCCAGAAGGAGTGATTATTAGCCGGGTTTCCGGGGTCTCATCCACCGACGGATTGATAGGCTTCGTCCACCTTACGGACACGCCGAGGAGTAGGAGTATATCTCCGAACCTCGTTACATCGACGCGTGTTGAGGTTTGATTTCTCCGCTTTCGTTTCTATTATTTTTATTTCCGCTGCGCTAACCTTGATTTGTAGAAAGAAACGCGAATTTGGGGGCGGCTATTCACACCCCCCCTCTCTAGCCGCAATCCATCGATCCTGCTTAGGGGAAGTCTTTAGGGGGAGTTTTACCTATTAGTCAAGGAGGAGTTGACTTTTAGGGGGAGTTTTTACTCCTAAAGACTTGAGTGATATGGGATTATCACTAAGTTAATTGTTGACCTTAGTATCAAGGGGGAAATTAAGGGTTTCAATGAAAGGTATGTGACCTTCATTAGAAAGAAACTCTTGACTTTGATTCACTCCTTTTGATGTGTGTCAAAAAGGGGGAGAGTGTAGGTTTGGGGAGAATGTTCAAGGAAGAACATTAGAAAACCTAAGTTAGGTTATGATTTTGTCAAATATCAAAAAGGGGGAGATTGTTGGTGCAACCTTAGATCAAGGTTGACCTGGTTGACCCGACTCGAGTTGACCTGACTCGAGTTGTATTTTGATGTTTGACGAGAACAGAAGAGTTGTATTTTGATGGTAGATTGTTGGTGCAACCTTAGGTCAAGGTTGACCTGGTTGACCTGACTCGAGTTGACCTGACTCAAGTTGTATCTTGATATTTGACAAGAACAGAAACTTGGGAGGTTGTGGGTGCAACCCTTGGTCAAGGTTGACCTGGTTGACCCGAGGTGAGTTGACTTGGCACGGAAAAGTCCAAGCAAGGAGCTTGGCACGGGAAAAGTCCAAGCAGGGAGCTTGGCATGGGAGAAAGTCCAAGTATGGAGACTTGGCACGGAGAAGTCCAAGTATAGGAACTTGGCAAGTGTAAGTCGGAGAGGGCTCGGTAGCTCGTTCTCTGGACCGGAAGTGAAAGACGGAGAGGGCTCGGTAGCTTGTTCTTCGGACTAGGTCAGAGAGGGCTCGGTAGCTCGTTCTCTAGATCAGGAAGGCAGATGGAAAATCCTGGTGAGTGAAGAAGCCAGGTGAAAATCCTGGTGAGTGAAGCCAGGTGAAAGTCCTGGTGAGTGAAGCCAGGCAGATGGAAAGTCCTGGTGAGTGAAGCCAGGCAGACGGAAAAGTCCTGGTGAGTGAAGCCAGACAGATTGGAAATCCTGGTGAGTGAAGCCAGGTGAAAACCCTAGTGAGTGAAGCTAGGTGAAAGTGAAAGTCCTGGTGAGTGAAGCCAGGCAGTTGGTGAAAGTCCTGGTGAGTGAAGCCAGGCAAGGGAAAGTCCTGGTGAGTGAAGTCAGGCAGTTGGAAAGTCCTAGTGAGTGAAGTCGGGCAAGGGAAAAATCCAGATGGATCAAGGGTGATCGGACATCTGGTGTTGGAAAGACCAAGTGGGTCAAAGGGATTGACCGGACACTTGTTGGGGAGTCTTAGCAGGTCAAGGGAGTGACCGGATGCTAAGCATGATGTACCAACAGGTCAAGGTTGACCGGATGTTGGTTTGGAAGGCTTGGGACTTGGTTTGGGCAAAAACCAAGCTCTGGATCGATCAGTGGATCGATCCAGTGATACACTGGGTATCTGGATCGGTCTGGTGACCGATCAGTAACCAAACAGTAGCCTACTGAGTGTTATCTGATCGGTCTGCAGACCGATCAGGAAACGATCAGAAGCGAAGAAGATCGGGAGAAGAAAGAGGGAGGATCGGTCTGTGGACCGATCCACCTGAGTCCTGATCGGTCCACAGACCGATCAGAGACGAGGCCAACTCTCTGTGAGAGTTGGCTGATCGGTCCCCAGACCGATCAGATCCTCCCTTGACCGATCAGGCCATAGCCTGATCGGTCCAGGCCTAGCCGGTGAGTCACAACGGCTAGATTTCTTTCTGTGTCTTCTTCTTCGCAGGTTCATATAAGAAGTGTACTGTTGTGCGATGTGCTACTTCTTTCTCTTCTTCCTGCTGACTGCTGAAGTATTTTCTGCTTGAGCTTTGTTGAGCTCTTCTTCGCTGAAGCTTCGCGTGAGCTTCCCTCGGCTGGGACTTCAACTGGACAGTTGGTGCTGTGGTTGGATTCCCGTGAAGTTGCTGCTTCATCCAGTCGACAAGAAGGCAAGCTAGGGTTATTACATTTTTGTATTGTACTTAGTTTCCTGCTGTATTCTTGTACTCCTGTTTATCTTGCTGTTGCAAGACATTGTGGCGAGGTTTCTCCACCCAGAAGGAGTGATTATTAGCCGGGTTTCCGGGGTCTCATCCACCGACGGATTGATAGGCTTCGTCGACCTTACGGACACGCCGAGGAGTAGGAGTATATCTCCGAACCTCGTTACATCGACGCGTGTTGAGGTTTGATTTCTCCGCTTTCGTTTCTATTATTTTTATTTCCGCTGCGCTAACCTTGATTTGTAGAAAGAAACGCGAATTTGGGGGCGGCTATTCACACCCCCCTCTCTAGCCGCGATCCATCGATCCTAACAAACGGAAGCATCACCGACCGCCTCAAATAATTTTTCTATTTGTTTTCCTCCTTTCTAGCGCATTGCAGGCTTTACCGAATAACACTCATTGTTTCCCATCACAAGCATCTGAAGAAAAAATCTCCACCCGCAATCCGTCGCCATGAGTCATTGTCGGAGAAAAAGCTGCAAGCGATTGCTGTTCTGTTCCAGCTGTTCCGATCCATTCTTTTGCTATTATAACATCGGAGAACGACATTTCAGAGGACTCTCTGCTTCGCATGAAATGCATGTTGAGAGGTTGATACAGACCGCCAAGAGGTTGAACAAGGACATACCTTTAAGATCAAAGAAATAATCAAAATCGAGGAACGGGAAAAGAAATGACTTATTTATAAAAAAATAAATCGATTTGAAGTCTATAAAAATCTCAAAGATGAGGAGAGGATTTTTTATTTTATTTTTAAAATTATACCAAGTGTTTTGGAGAGGTCTTATTGGTTAAAATTTATATCCTAGGATTTCCAAAAGAATCTAAGAAAATCTATTGAAATTTTGGAAAGCAAAAGATTTTTAAAAAAAGTCAAGTTTGAATACCACATAATTTTTTAAAACTCTATAAAAATCTAATTGGGATATCATTATATTTCTATAAAATTTATAAAAATCTAGATTGAATACACCTATGTTCTTAAAATCCATAAAATTTATTTAAAATAATTAAAAACCCAACATTAATACACCCCCTTTAACTTCTTAATACACATAGATTTATATAATTATCATTTAACTTTTATATGTATAAACAATTCAAAAATAAAATAAAATTTTTCATAAATTCAATACATTTAAATTAAAATTTAATATATTTTCTATTAAATTAAGTATGACTTCAGAATTCATACCAATTAATTAGCTTATACTGAATGATCAATTGATTCAACATAAGTCAATCAATTAATATGACTTCCAATCAATTGATCTTAAAAAAAAGAGTTATAATCAATTTAATGAAAAATATATTAGAGTCTAATTTAAATTTATTGAATTTAGAAAGAATTATATCTCTTTTCAAATTTTTTATATCTATAAAAATAAGGATAATTAGATAAATTAATATCCGTTTAATTAGAGAATGAGAATAAATAGGAACTGAGAGTAAAGTTTAATTTTGACGGGAGATTTTAAGATTTACTGATTTTTTTTAATTTATTTAAAAAATAAATTTGTGAGACGTATCATAGGCGTGAGCAACCAAATACAAACGAAACTTGACCCAAATTAATTTAACCCAACCCAATCCAACGTAACCCAAGCCCTAACCGTGAAGAACCGTTGTCTTCTTCCTCCGCTGGGGCGACACCCATTCTCTCATTTCCTGCCTTCCCTTTTTTATTACCCCTTCAAGTTCAAACGCAAAGCATCTTCTTCTTCCTCCTGTCGCGCCGCTGCACTCACAATGCCACCGTCTCCTCCGCCTCTTCTTCTTCCTTTTCTCCTCCACCTCCTCCTCCATTTCCTCGCCTCAGCCTCCCATCCCATCTCGCTCCCACTCCGCCGAACACCACTCCCGCCCCACCCGGACCCCCGCCACCGACTGGCCGCACTCGCCTCGGCCTCCTACCTCCGCGCCTCCCTCCTCAAGAACCCTAGCCGTCACTCCTCCCCTCCCCCCGCTACCTCTCCCCTGTTCCCCCACTCCTACGGCGGCTACTCCTTCGGCCTCACCTTCGGCACGCCGCCGCAGGAGCTCCAGCTCCTCCTCGATACCGGCAGCCACATCACCTGGGTCCCCTGCACCCCCTCATACCAGTGCCGCAGCTGCGCCTCCCCCTCCGGTAACACCATCATCGTTTTCCTCCCTCGGTCCTCCTCCTCCGTTGCTCCCGTCGGATGCCGAAATCCCCGCTGCCTCTGGATCCACTCCGCCGACTTCCTCCGTTCCCGTTGCCCCTCCTGCAACAACGCTACCTCCGATTGTCCTGCCTCTGCGTGTCCCCCTTACTCCCTAATCTATGGGTCCGGCTCCACCGCCGGCCTCTTCGTGCTGGAGACGATGAGCTTTTCAAATCTTACTTTCCCCAATTTCACCGTCGGATGTTCTATTTTCTCCGAACGGCAACCTTCCGGAGGCATTGCCGGATTCGGACGCAGCGCCCCCTCCCTCCCCTCCCAGATTGGCCTGAAGCGGTTCTCCTACTGCCTCATCTCCCGCCGCTACGACGATGACGCCTCCGAGAGTGGCTCCATCGTGCTCGACCCACCTAAAGAGGACTCCTCCGACAGCCTGAGCTCTACGCCCTTCCTCAACAATTCGGCCGCTGGTGCCGTCCAAGGCTCTCCCTTCTCCGTCTACTACTACGTCGGGCTGCGCGAGATCGCCGTCGGAGGCGAGCAAGTAAAAATCCCCTACTCCGCCCTCGTCCCAGGCCCCACCGGCGAAGGCGGCGTCATCGTAGATTCCGGCACCACCTTCACCTACATGGCCCCCCACGTGTTCAATCCAGTGCTGGCCGCATTCGTCGACCGCGTGGCGGGACGCTACAACCGATCGAAGGCCTTGGAAGACCAGACGGGCCTGCGTCCGTGCTTCGCTCTTCCGCCGCACGCGACAGAAGTGGAGCTGCCGGAGCTAACGTTCCGCTTCAAGGGCGGGGCCGAGATGCGATTGCCGCTGAAGAACTACTTCGCATTCGTGAACCACGACGACGCGGGGGTGTGCCTCACCATCATATCCGACGGCAACGACGTCGCCACCTCGAACGCCGGCGACGGCCCGGCGGTGATACTGGGCAGTTTCCAGCAGCAAGACTACCTGATGGTGTACGACTTGGAGCGAGGACGGTTGGGATTCCGGCGGCAGTCCTGCCTAACCAATTAAAATTCATCCCCAGTTAATTAACCGGCTGCATGTTTGATTGATTTTTCCTGATCCTGAGATGACCGGCCTCGCATTGCTTTAGGAGAGTAGAAGTAATCCAATTCAATCGAACGATGAATGAACACTCATAAGAAACTTGTTCCAGACGGTAGAAAACTTGTTTAATAAATGAGAAAAATGCCTGTCTCTGTTTTTTTTTGCACTGCGATAATAAAAGGGAATTCTAACCCGTGAGGCCTGCCGATGATTGCAACTTTTGTTGCATGTTGCAGCCAGATTTGTTTGTCTGTGCATCAGGACAGAGGACTATGCCGAAGCTTGGGACCAGATGGAAGGAGTCGAGCCACCCGTGCCATTTCGACTGTTAAAGAACAATAAAAAAAAACACAAAATACGTTCTCCCATGCAAGTCTATGAGAGCTGTATAAAATCAATATAAAAAAATTTGAATAGAGGTGTGATTTGAGATTTATAGTTTAAAAATAGTAGTAAAAATTTAAATATATTTTTTATTTTGAAATTGATATAATATTTTTGAATTTATATAATTATATCCTATAAATTGGATAAAAAAATTCATTTAAGTTAATGTTTTAATAAAATTTTATAATATTGATATGGCATATTATCTAAAACTCCGACTTTCAGAGAAACTTTAATATACGAATGGGTTAATTAATAATGACATGGAAGAGCACATCTATACATGTGACAAAAGGTGATTCGTTCATCGTCTTTAGATCAATACCATGGGCGGAACTTACATGGGCCCAGTGTGGACAGTTGCCCACACTGGGCCCGAACAAAAAAAAAAAAAAAAAAAAAAAAAAAATATATATATATATATATATATATATATATATATATTATTAAGATTTTTTCCCCTAAATCAACTCCTAACTAAACTAATCGCTCTCTTTCCCTCTTCTCACGCGGTCACGCCGAACAGCCGAAATCCCCATCAGTAGTCAGCCCTTCCTCACCGCCTCCTCTTCGACTTCATCTTCCTCCCTTAGTCCCTTGGCGCCGCACTCCATAGCAAACTAAGAAACTTAAGGTAATCCTTAACCCTAAATATTTTTTTTCCTGTTCGGCTATTCTGAACAAAAAAATCAGCGAGGCACTTCTAAGTTCTAAATTCTCACCTGCATGACATATTGTCCAGCATATGTTCCTGTTATAGTAGAACTCTGACCAGATGCCACTATGCCAGTAAGGCTACTGCAAATAGCTTGGAACTCCAGTTTCCAAGAACATTCTTGATGAGAAAAAAAAATGTGTAGTCAGCTTATCTTACACAATCACAGTTAACTTGAATGACGAATCACCTCTAACATGAGGCAGACAACAATAAGTGATAATTCAAGCTTGGATATTCCAATTCAAGTGAATAAGTTATCAGTTTATACGCAACTCACATTGCAGTACATTGAACCACACTCTTGGCAAGAATATTGGAAAATAAATAATGTTCAATTTTGAGTTTAAAGGCGCTCTTACTCTATTCTTGTTATATCAAAATTATAGAATTGCATTTTCATGCTCATGATAACAAAGAACTGGTGTCCAGTATACATTCCAAAACAGTGTTAGTCATGTATACCTTCAAGAGAAATGATGCTTTATTGAGGTCAAGGTCATTACCCATTAAAGTGCTTAACTTAGCTTGTATTTTGACAACGTTTTTTGACCATTACCCATTAACATTGTTCCTTAAAGAATATTAGGCCTCAGCTTGAATTTTATAGAGATGAGTCAGATGACTAATTGTCAAGTTTCTTTCTGGTAACAGGATGATATCTATGCTCAACTATACAAGATTTGAGCTTGTCACTAAAGCACTCAAGTCAGTTTCAAAGGGTAGAAACACTACTTAGACAATTGTATTTGCTACCATTTGCCTTGAGCTCGATTTGCCTTGTTCATAGGATAGTTAGGAACTTAGAATTACCATCAGTTGCAGGTTTCTAACAATAGTTCTGGTTTTATGGAGATAGCCAGAGACACTTCCCCTTCTCCCAAGAGGTTGTCTTCATTACTACTTCAGACGGCAGTGTAACTTAAACTTGAATCAAGAATGAAATGAGTTGATAAATTTCTTAATTGACGATGTGCTAATCTGCTAGCTAATATATGGATATATTTGTTCAATGTTTCTATGCATTTTTTGTTTTATTTTTCATGTTTATTGGACTTGGAAGCATCAGGGCTGTGCTCTGCGCTCTTTGTACGCGTTTGATGTTGATTTATCTGAATCTATTCCATGTCAATGTGCTTAAATGTTAGCCTTTCTGCTGGAGTTGTCATACTAATAGAAAACTAAGTTCTAAGTATGTTTCCACAACTAATATTAGTTATTTGTATATTGTTTTGTTTTCTACCATATGCTTACAAAATTAAGAGCTACTAATGTTATAGTTTGGATTGTTAATTCATTTTTTAATTTTTTTTTTATATTAGGAAATCACTATGTCTACAATGCATAGATTTTTTAAAAGAAAAACTCCAGAACCAGAAGAACAAAATATTGGAGATGTTACAGTTGGAGAATTTGATTTTTCACAATTACCGGCAGATCCTGGACTAAGGATTCCAATTTGTTCTTATAATGCTAACATTAGGGATCAAGTTCGAAGGATATATTTGCAAAAGGGTCCATGTCAACCTTCAAGTTATGAATTCCCAAAACGAAAATTTGGAATAAGCCAATTTAGACAGTTTAATCCTTCATGGTTTAAGGAATTTGGTGATTGGTTGGAATATAGTATAGAAAAAGATGCGGCATATTGTTTGTATTGTTATCTCTTCAAGACAACTAAGGGAAAACAAGCACGAGGAGAGACTTTTGTTAGCGAAGGATTCACAAATTGGAAGGGTAAAGATAGATTAAATATTCATGTTGGCCAACATGATAGTGAACATTATAAAGCTCGAATGAATTGTGAAGCTTTGATGAATCAAGATGAGCACATTCAATCAATTTTGCACAAACAGTCAAAGCAAATGCGAAATGATTATCGTATCCGTCTCAATGCTTCTATTGATTGTATCAGAGTTTTGTTGCGACAAGGGAATTCATTTCGAGGTCATGATGAGACTGAAGGTTCTCTTAATCCGGGTAACTTTCTTATTCTACTGGAGTTTTTAGGTGCTCGTAATAAAGAGATTAATGATGTGATATTGAAAAATGCCACAAAAAATTGCAAGTTAACATCACCGGATATTCAGAAGGATATAGTAAGGGCTTGTGCAACTGAAGCAATTAATGTTATTATCAAAGATATTGGTAATTCATTATTCTCTATTTTAGTTGATGAATCTCGTGATGTGTCAATGAAGGAGCAAATGTCAGTTGTTTTGTGCTATGTGGATAGTAGTGGGCATGTAAATGAGCGTTTTATTGGAATTGAGCATGTTATTAGTACTACAGCACTCTCACTTAAAGCTGCTATTGATGAGATGTTCTCTAAATATAATTTGAGCATAGCTAATGTGAGAGGACAAGGTTTTGATGGAGCAAGTAATATACAAGGTAAATTTAATGGTCTAAAAGCACTCATTTTAAAGGAGAACCCATGTGCATTTTATATACATTGTTTTGCCCATAAGCTTCAACTAGCTCTTATAGTTGTGGCCAAGAAAAATCTTCCGATTTCTAATTTCTTTCGTATTGTTGGTGATGTGGTAAATGTTGTTGGATCATCTTGCAAACGTTCTGATCTTCTTAAGGAGAAACATTCAGATTTTATTGTTGAGGCATTGGAGAGGGGTGAAATTTCAAGTGGTCGAGGACTTAATCAAGAAACTACCCTTCAACGTGCTGGGGATAAACGTTGGGGGTCACATTACAATTCTTTGATCAGTTTGATTTCTATGTTCTCTGCTGTCATTGATGTGCTTGAAGTGATTTCAGAAGATGATTCTAGTTCTCCTGATAAAAAAACTGAGGCATTTAATTTATTGGAATCAATACTTTCATTTGATTTTGCATTTAATCTACACTTGATGAAACATGTCTTAGGGATTTCGAGTGAATTGTCGATAGCATTACAAAAGAAAGATCAGGATATTGTAAATGCAATGGATTTGGTACAAGTATGCAAACACCGACTCCAAAATATGAGAGAAGATGGTTGGGATTCATTTTTAGAAAAAGTTCACTATTTTTGTCAACAACATTACATTGATTGTCTCAAAATGGATGATATGTTCACACGTTGGGCACCACGTGGTCGTCCCCATCGTAATCCACCAGAAGTAACAAATTTACATCACTATCGAGTTGATTTATTCTATGGTGTTATTGATATGCAACTTCAAGAATTAAATGATCGTTTCTCCGAGGCAAGTACAGAGTTACTTCTTTGTGTAGCTTGTTTGTGTCCACAAAACTCTTTTTTGGCTTTTGACAAGAAAAAATTGTTGCAACTGGCTGAGTTTTATCCACAAGATTTCTCAAGATTTGATCTTCTCGTACTTGATGATCAACTTGAAACATATATATGTGATATGCGTTCTAACAAAACATTTCAAGGATTGAAAGGTCTCGGTGATCTTTCAGAGAAGTTAGTTATGTCAAAGAAAAATATGGTGTATCCATTGGTTTTTAAGCTTTTGACATTAGCATTAATTTTACCAGTTGCGACTGCGACGGTAGAGAGAGTGTTTTCTGCCATGAGAATTGTGAAAGACAGGTTGCACAATCGAATGAGTGATGATTGGATGAATGATAGTCTTATTGTCTATGTAGAGAAAGATATATTTCTAAAGGTTGATAATGAAGCTATTATACAAAAGTTTCAAAATATGAAGACTCGAAAAGAACAATTGTAAGATAATTATGTTGTGATATTTGATTTAATAGTGCATGCTTTGTTAACAAAAAGAATTAATTTCTTAACTTAAAATCTTTACAACTCTCTTTTGAAATTAATATATTCTTTAAAAAATCATGTAGTTAGTAAATATATTCTTTAAAAAATCATGTAGTTCTACTAATGCTGAATATGTCAAGTTATCACTATAAGTTTTAGCTTTCCATTTTGAATTTTGATAGCAAGTGCTAATTTGTCTGATTCATTTACAACTATATTTTATATGCAGATTTCAATGTGGATGATGCTGAAGAACTTTTGAGTGCATCTCATAGCCAAGAATCTATTTGAAGATGGTGGAATAGACATCTTTTTTTTATATTAGGGAGGCTAATCCGGTTGGACAAGCTCATCGGGTTAGTTTTCATTTTGTCATTTGGGGTTTAATTATTATATCAGTTTCTATGTATCATGTTCTATTCAATTATATAACGAAACATGGTTAACTATTCTTTTCTCTAGTTCTTTCCAATGAGACACACTCAATATATATATTGCTTAGTCTCTGTTGATCTATGATTTTATATCATACCATGCATAATTTTGCAATTATAAAATTTTAATTTTATTTTGCTTTATTAAATATATTATATTATTGTCTACACTCAACCAATATCCTAGCTCCATCCCTGAGTCCAACACGAAGGAGGTAAATCACAGGTGGCTACTAGTCATTAGTGCAAATGGCCAAGACATGAGGAAGGTTATACTCGGTCACGTCGAATTTCGACTCCAAGACCTCATGTGATAATATCTCATATTTTAACCATCACACCACCCCGAAGGAACAAGAATACATCTATACATGCATTAATAATATGGCAAATTAAAGAAGGGAACGGATATTTCATTATTTCAAAAGTCATGTCAAATTACAATTTTACCTTTTTTTCTCTCTCTAGATCCTACTACACTAAACTAAATTATATTAAATTAAATTTTATTTAAATTTTAATAAATAATCCTCTATATTTATTTTTTTAATTTTAAAACTTTAATACAAATATATAAATATTAAAAAAATAATAAAACATTAAAAATATTTTTTCATATTTTTAAATATCTTTAAAATTTTTAATATGTAATTATAAAAGAGTAAAAAAAATAAAATTAATAACAAGAGTTGATTGTATTAATAAAAATAATAAAAAAAATCACTTTGAAACTGGTTTGATCAAATTAGCATGTGTTGGTTTCTGAAGATTAAAAATAATTTTAGAACTCTTCAGAATTTGCCGTAATAAATAATCTTCTAAATTTCTTTATTTTTTAATATTAATTTTAAAACTTTAATAAAAATAATTAAAAATATATAAAAAGAAGGTTAATAAAATATTTATAAAAAATCCTATTTTTAATATCTTAAATTTTTTTAATATGTAATTATAAGAGAGTAAAAAATAAAAATAAAATTAATAACAAAAGTTAATTTTATTAATAAAAATAAAAAATTACTTTGGTTCTATTTGGTCAAAATAGCACCACAGTGATGCAGATGGTTAAGATCGGCATTGTTATAAAAGTTTCAAATCGTTTTGAAAACTATTTAGAAGACTTTAAAAAATTAAAAGTGAGCTTATTTGGATTCCAACATTGCTCAGATGATTTAGAAAGTTTTAAATTTTACGTTAATTAACATGAACCTATAACTTTTGATAGGAGATTCAAAATCAAAATTTTTTATCATATCTCTCTTATGCACCCTCAACACTTCCATCTCATTATATAATTTCAAAAATCTAAGTCATTTAAGTCCAATAATAAATTTCAGTCAAAATTCATTAATGAACTTAGAGATCTTTAATCAAGTTCATTACAACTCATATAGGTTTTTGTAGTGCACAGTGGTCCAAATGTGCTATCCTCTATTATCGTAAGGATTTCTAGTATTACTCAAAAGATTTATAAAATTTTAGACTTTATATAAATTGGCATGAGCCTATAACTTTATGTAGGAGACTCAGGATCAAGTTTTTCACTATATATACCTTCTACACATTTCACATTTTCATCTCATTATAAAATTTCATAAATCCAAGTAGTATAGGTCCATCAATGAGTTTTGATCAGGTTCAACTTGAGTGAATTTATTAGGTGAATATGAACCCAAATAACCTCTCTTTTATCATTTTAAAGCCCTTCAAATAGTGCTTAAAATGATTTAAAATTTTCAAAACACTATGGTACTGTTTTTTGAAAATCAACACCACTGTACTATTGGTCAAACCATCACCTAAGTGTTATTATTATTAAAATCAACCATGGTTATTAATTTTATTTTTATATTTTACTCTTTGATAATTACATATTAAAAAATTGAAAATATTTAAAAAAGGAAAAAATATTCTTAATGTTTTATTGACCTTTTTAAAAATATTTTTTAAAATTTTTTATTAAAGTTTTAAAATTAAAATTAAAAACAAATAAATATAGAAGATTATTTATTAAAGTTTAAATGATGTTATATATATATATATATATATATATATATATATATATATATATATATATATATATATAAATAACGCGCTTAAAAGAGAAAGAAAAAAAATTAGAAAAGTTACATGTAAAGGGGTAAAGTTATAATTTAATGCACGTTTAGGAATAATAAAACCTTAGTATAAACGAGACAATTTTAGTTCTTTGATGATAAGTATAGTTTTTGTTTTTTGTTTGTTTTTTTGAGATGTTTTAACAGAACAATTTTTAACATTATTTATCCAATCGAAAAAGATTCCTAAAATATTTAAAATATTTGTTCAAAAAAATAATGTATTGATATGGTAAAATGGATCGCCTTTTCAAGGCCACAGTCTATTCCATGCACCGGATTTGTAGCGTTTCTTCAAAGCCACTTCTCATCACAACCTACCGAACTCTTATATAATTATTAAAATATCATTTAACAAACAATATCTCATACATTAATACTTAACTACCCTATTTATATGAATAAAAAATCATAAACCCTTTGTAATTACTGTTAAAGCAACAATTACAAATTTTTTTTTCTCATTTAACATGCTCCGTTTTTTTATCGCGCAAACAACAAATAAAATAAAATCGAAAACAGAGTCCTCCGTTAGATGTCGACGCTGCATTCCGTATTCCGCTGGAAGCGGAATCCGGCGTCACCGTCGACGGCGAACAAGGCCGGGCAGCTGACACGGAGGTGGTAGTGGGAGGAGATCCATGAGCCGACCTTCCACCGGAGGCGGCCGTCGACGCGGAGGTGGAAGAGAATAAATCCGGCGCGCTCGCCCTGGGAGAGGGAGTCGGCTATATAGGGGGCGAGAAGGATGCCTCCGCCGGAAAGATACATCGACCAGACAGTGACGTCGCCGTGGCCCTGGTAGCCGGCTGGGAGGGAAGTGGCGACGGAGACGCGCTGGGCGTCGTAGAGGAGGAAGGCGTCGAGGCGGTCGTAATACACGCCGACGCGGTCGTTGTGGTTGCGGGAGGAGAGGGTGACCTGAAAGACGGCGGAGAGGATTGGGGAGGCAGTGGAGGGGGTGAAGGTGAGGTTGAGCTCGAGCAGGGAGGCATCCTCGAGGCGGAATGCAGGCTTGGTGGGGCGGAGAGCGAGCCAGATGATGAGGACGGTGAGAAGGACGGCGGCGACGAGAATGAGGAAGCCGGCGAAGAGGCGGTGGTAGAGCTGCCGCCGTTTTTCCTCCTCGTGGTTGCCGCAGTCCTCCGCCATGGGGAACTATAAACTTGGGACAGTGGTTTATATATATAAAGGGTGGAAATTTTATTTCTTTTCCTTTTTTTTTTTTAAATTAAACGTAACATTAATTTATATCATTAAACCACAAACGAAATATCAATTAACCTTGATCTCAGCATCTCGTATAATATGATACAATTTAAAAAAAAAAAAAATAATCCGATCCACAAAGTTACAGGTCTCAAAGAAAGATCCATTGTAGACAATAATTTTATCATTGAGTCGAGACTCTTCTTCAAATTTTTTTCTTCCTCTAATAGATCATTAATTATAATATATATATATATATATATAATATGTTTATTAGATATGAAAGCTAAATCCAAAATGATAAGGTATTATGCTGGCATTGATATATATCACACAGTATGTACACACGATTCTAACAAAGAATGTAAAGTAAAAACAATGGATAGGGAACCAATTAATGTTTGGTATAACAAACCCAAGGAGAAGCGTCTTGTTAGAATCTTCATCATGATGTGCGGTTGGCAGCATCCTCGATCATCATCCCCTTGAAGCTCTTGGCCAACCAAATTGCAGTTTCCCGAGGGGAAACCTTGTCCTTCCCAAATGGCTTTAAGACGACAGCAAGCTCTTCCAGTCTATTGTACTGCAGAAGATCCGCGGATAGTTCTAATAATCCTTCGAGAGCTTCTGCTCTCTGTCTGAAGGAGTTCACGTCCAGCGTTTCCTTAGCTGGAGCTTCCTCTTCCTTTGGCGCATGGTTGTGTTCCGATGAAGCGGATTGGTCCTCTGTACAACTTGATTTTGCTGTTTGTGAGCTGATCCCCCTCTCCTTACTGCGGCTCTCTGAAGCATTTGCTTTAAGAGTCATGGCTTCAACAAATCCAGAAGGGTTCAGGCCAGTTGCGATGCTCCTCGTATCAGCCTCTTCTTGGACAACGCTAATTAGCTTTCCCATGTCGATGTTCTGTGCATTCTTCTCCTTGTTATCTAAGATAGGTTGATCACCACCAACTCGATAGCTGCTGTGTCTAATGACATGAATGACTTCATCAAATACTGGGGTTAGGTGAGGTGCAGTTGGTTTTTCCAGTGTTTGATTAATAGGGGCAGGGGCCGATCGAGTAATTTCCACAAGAGAGGTCTTAGGGGCTGCTGAAACAAATGGCACGATATCTGTCATCGTAGAAAGGAGCTCTCTAACTGTAAACTTGTCGACCCCAGTTCGCTTGACAGTTTGATTTTGCTCCGGTTTAATTAACGAAACATCATCTTTGTAGACAACATCTTGTTCAGAGATGGAAAAGGTTTGCTCGAGTAATGAACTTGAACTCATTATGTCATTGCTTGACGTGCTGTTCTGCATGTCCTCTGCACTGACTTCGAAATTTACAGTAGGTTTGCCATCATGCCCAGGACTATCGGCTGACGAATAATCAAGTCTCATATTTGTACATGAAGATAATGACGACGCTGGCCTATCTGATTCAGAAATTTCAGGCAGAAACATATCCACAGCAAAATCTGGTGTTTTATCCTGGGAATACCTCTTCTGGTCCTCGAATATTGTATCGAGAGAATGTAGACTAGGAGCGGGTGAAGCACATGAAGGAAACAATTCATTCTGCACCTTATCAACTTCTACTCGAGATTCTTGACTTGGAACGGGTGGAGAACTTGATTTACCCAAATTGATCGCAATTGCACTTGAAGAAACTAGACAACCATCCTCATTTTGGCTGTCAAGTTGCTTAGAGAAACATCTATCCTCCTTTGGACAAATATCAGTGCCCTGATTTACTTTTGTAGGAGCACTTTTGATCCCACTAGTTTCAACTGAACAATGATTGTTAGCAACATCAAGTTTCTTGGAATGAAGGATATGCTTTTTCGCAGCAATGAAAGGTGGAGTCGTTCTTTGCCTTGTCTTGGAAGGAATTTTATCTTCTGATATTTGTTTGACAGGAACTGGTGGTGAAACACCATCAATTTGGGCCTTGATCTTTGGAGTAGATTCAAGTTTCGGAAGCTGCGACGTTTAACAATGTCGGATAGTCTGTAAATGTATAAATAAATTAAAGACAGATAGTTGTTAGCTTACCTGCTGCTTAAACTTGTGTGAATTCTGGGCTCCTTTTACTGAATCACCGTTACTTTTGGCTGGTTCATCAGGTTGTCCCACATTAGATTTTGAAGTTGGATGGCCACTAACAGATTCGGATACCCTGTCTGATCCATCTACGTCAGTTTTACGGTTGGAAGGATCTTGTGCAGAATCATCAATGATTTTCGTAGGCAAATCAGCTTGGCCTTCTGAATTGCACTGTGAAGTTGAACTGCTACTTACAGGAATGGATAACTTAGGTATGGGTTCTGGGTTAGTCTTGTGATCTGAAGCACCAATTTTAACACGTGTTGCTCTCATAGGGGATCTATTTTCTCTAACTTTCCCTTCCCCTTCCCCTTTCCCTTTTAGCACTGTCAGTATGCTATTCACAGGTTTTGACTGCTTAGCCACAACTTTGGGCTGGTGATCAACATGTATTAACTTTGACGAATCTTTCCTCTCTAGTACAGCTTTGGGGGCATTCCTATGTAATGAATCAAGGGGAGTGAACTTGTTAGAACCTATTTCATCAGTTGAACCATTATCCCTTCCAACTTCGTTTTGATGGCAGTTAACCTTTTGACCTGGAATATTGATATCCCCCGAGTGCAAACTGTCTTTGTCACTGCTGGAAAAACTACTGCTTTGGCTTTCAGACATATTCTGAGTGCTATGCGATGTTGACATGGGCTTCTCACGCGACCGGCATACAGTTGGAGGAACAGGACATGGACGGTATTGGTTGACATATGGTTGTAAATAAGGGTGTTGTAGAATTTCAGATGCCTGAATCATTGAATTATAGCATATTTAATGGTGATAGGAAATAAATATAGGTGGAAATCATCAAGCACATCACACTGATAATAGGTTGTGAAATGGAGACGCTTCAGGGGCTTACAGTTGGCCGATTTTCTGGATTCTTCCTCAACATGCTTTTGATAATAGCTTTTCTGCATTAAAAACAACAGTCACTAATGAAGAACATAACCACAAAAGATATATGCAAAACAGGCACTTACAGCGAAGAAGAATAACAAGTAGGAACTGGACCTATTGATGACCGATTAATCTTGCTTATCAAACCAGCCATATCCTGAAAAAAAAATAAAAAAATCAGATACATCAGGAACATAAGGTTTGGAAGATACTTGTAACTTTTACTATAATTTAGTTGAAGAAAGCCAGTCAATCTAGACTCGTATGGTACAAATAACGCAAAAAGGGAAGTATTTATTCCTATACTTAAAGTGGAATCCTCTTTTAACTGCCATAATGAACACATAAAAGTAATATAAATGAAACAACTTTTTTCCCTAAAAATAATAATAATGGCGTGTAAGCATCTTCCTATCAGGAAGAATGCTCATCAGAAAGACAAAATCGTAGAAGGTAAATAAAGACCAGGTAATACTAATTTAGATATATACTTTTATACTTGGACAATTTGTAATATTACTAGGCTGCAAACTCTGCTTAAGATCCCAATGCTTTAACTTCTAGTAGGTCTAATAACACAAATGTATTAGAGTACAATGTAAATGGCTAAGGAAAACCAGTAAAAAAACAAAAGTGTACTTGAGAATGTCGGGATGTTTGTGAAAGAACAAAGAAAAAAAGAATGGATCAGGAAACACAAGGCAGACAAAATTAGATGAAGTTTCCAATTTTTCTCCATACATTAGGATAGATTCAAGTCTCCCCTTTTTCTTTCCTTTTTGTCTTTGATAAATCTTTTGTAAACTTATATATAAAGAGAATTCTATCTCGTAACTAGACTAATCCAAAAAAGATACAAATCTATGCTATCCTTTTAACCATATCAACTTTTTATTGGCATGTAATTCTACTCTTCCAACCATCTATACCTAAAATTATCAGAGTGCGACACAAACCTTACAAAGGTGCATCAAACAAAAAGAACTGCACTTTACCAGTTTTCAGGAGTTTTGAACACATTCCAATCAACACATACTTTTATAAAGGTAAAATGAGATGCTTAAAAGCCATTATACAAAATTGTTTTGAAGATTTTGAATAAATAAAAAAATTGCAGATCGCGCAATCCCACAATATGTTATTACTATTTGCAACAAAGTTTATGAGTCATGCATCCGAATGCACAGAAATGCAAATTGCTAGCTACCTGCAGTCCTGGACTTATAAATTCCAATTAACTTCTATAAGTCAGACTTACAAAAGCTTTAAATGCAGGTCGATGAGCAGCCATCTCATATACACAACAACCTGATCAACAATTTCCAAATTAGTCATGCGCATACTCCACCAGAAAGCATTTGGGGTAGAAACATGAAGCAGGCATACCCAAGGACCAGATATCCGACTTAAATCCATAAGGAATGTCTGTAAGGAGCTCTGGACACATATAATTGGGAGTTCCAACAACCTATGGAAAATACCGCTTATGAGTTCCATCAAAATTTGCAAGCATCATATAACATAAACGATTGTGTTAGTTGGGAGAAAACGTATGCACTCAAGATTCATATAGCAGAGATTATCATATGACCAAACAGACTTCACCCACGATTGGTATCACATCAAGAAGCATCAAAATCAATAATGTGAGTACACTTGTTACATATTATGTATATATTCTTCCAAAAGCAGATACAATCTGGGAAAATGAATTTACTAGCTTTTCGCCAATATAAGGGAGAGCTTAAGTTTCAAAATCACGAAAACACTCATGTGACATTGGCTTTAGAACCAAGCTCAAGCATGTCATTCTCACGAAACAATGTCATTGTGACAAAAAAAATTTGAAGAAAAAATATTAGTGTTATTATGTCAATTTTAATGACATCACTAAGCAACTCCACCTCTTGCCAAAGCCTGAGTCGCTTAGAACATGCCTCCAGGGCTTCACACGGATGTTAAGTGCATGGTAGTTTGTCTGTAGTGGGCAGGGTTCGAGTCACAGGGAATGTATCACCTATGTTCATCCCATCATGCACTTAACACCTGTGCTCCTGATGAACCTCCTTCCATTGACGTGGGGTCGTCGCCTGGGGGGGGGCCATTAATGTAGTGGTTCCACATTTTTTTTTCAAAGTAGCTTAGAACATGGAATAAGAGAAGAAAGAAAGGACTAGTAATTCTGAAATTGACTATACTTTGCTATTTAGCCCTTACATTCAAAGGTAAATTCGCTTTGGCATACTAATTCTGTAAATTAATTTAACAATGTACCCATGTCACATTTAAAGAGTTGCCTATTGAAGTAAAGGGCATTCAAGGAATTAAGCACTTACAGAAGAAGCCAAATCATCAGCTTTTAGAGTTTTAGCTAGCCCAAAATCTCCTGCACAAGAAAGATGACAAGGAAAATTTCAAGTGCAAATAAAACAATTATCATAAAAAAGTCTAAGCACAGTCAAGCTGCTAACCAAGGCGAACATCTTGATCCTTAGTGAGAAATGTATTTGAGCACTGCCACATAGATGTCAGAAACATAATGAAAAGAATCAGATAAGAATATAAACAACTGAGCGCCAAATGTCACCAACCTTGAGGTCTCGATGCAAAACAAAGTTTGAATGCAAGTATTCAACAGCTAACAGGAGTTGGACAAACCACTTCAGCAATTTCTGGTAGGAAGATAGCTTATCAGATTTCCACCTTTCCAAGAAACTTTTAGGCAGATAGAGAAAGATCTAGATGAATTTATTTTACCTCCTCTGGAAAATATGTTCCATTTGATCGTTTCATCAGCTCAGCCCTTTTACATTACACAGATTGAAGTAAAGCGAACCAACAAATTTACATCAAACGTACTTTGAAAAAAAGAGAGTTACAGTTGAAGGCTTACATGTCTCCTCCCTCACAGTATCCAGTGACAATACAAACATAGCAACCCTATATTCACACTCATTGATTAGACAAACGAATCAAAAAAACAACGAATGCATCGAGTGTTCTATTTTACAGTTCGAGACCTTCTCTACCCAGGCTTCCTTGAACTCAACTATGTAAGGATGCTGGATACGTGCTATAAGAGCCATCTGCATAGGTCACACTCGAGAATTATAAGAAAGATTGACGCCTATAAATGTAGAAGAAAGTAATGAGGCATCAACTCCACAGACCTCCTGGTGAGCAGATCGGCGGCAACGTTCAGTCTGTCTCGCTAGTCGAATTTTCTTTAGAACATATCTGAAAAAAATAAAAAAGTTAGAAATTGACCATAGGACTCGAAACGAACCAATAGATCAGGAAAGCGAGCTAAACGCACTTCTGTTTTTCTTGCCTATGATTCACAAGAATCGCAGCTCCAAAGGCTCCGCGGCCAATCTGTTCCATTATCTCATACTTATCCATTCTCGACTCCATGGATCCAATCCCCAAATGGGACGGTGGAGAAACTTGCTCAGAAATCAACTACACAAATCTAATCCCAGCTCAAGCTCGAAATGCTCTGACGCATAGATCATATAATCAGATCTCCTCAAACTCCTCCCGCCACATCGAATCGAGAACTGAAAAAAGGAAGAAGAAAAAAACCATTTAACCGCACTGAGATCCAGAAAAAGAAAAAAAAAAACCCAGAGTAATCAATCGATCCCACGGCGACGAACTCACCTGGAGAAATCGATCTGGCTCATCGAAAGGGGAATTCTCGTCCTCTCCATCGACATCCAGATCTCCCGTTCCTCAGACTGATGAATGTCACCGTCCGCTAGCGAAGGGCAGGGCGAGTTCCGAAAGCGAGGAAGGACCGGATCGCGGCTCCCGCTGTGAGCTGCTCGATGGGGAGATGGAATGCAGTCTTCCACTGTGGCGGGCGTCGGAGGATGGCGACGGCCGGTGAGTTGATGCGGGTTCCTTTTCTTTTTACCCTTTTTATTAAATAGTTGGACTCTATCGCTCCTCACTGGCACTGCATCGATTTGAATAGAAATGGCAACAATTTAAAATGGAGAGTTGAGAGGGGGAGCCGGGGAGGGGAATCATTTATAGCTGGAGGGGAGACGTCAGCTAAGCTCAACCATCGGATGTGGTCGAGTTTAAAAAAAAAAACTGAAATGAAATGAAATGAAATGAAATGAAGGCAAAGCAACGCCGTGAGGCAGAGTGCTGGCAGAAGACACAGAGCTGCTTTTATTTACTTCTCTGTGGTTTTGGCTGGAGTAATTGATACGGTATAATTTCTTCCCGTTGCTACGTCATTTAATTAAATTACAGGTCAAATAATAAAATTGCACAAGTGTTACCATGATTAATGTCTAGCTGGTACTGACCTTCCTCTAAATATACAGCTATTGTATTAGAATAAATATCCTATGTGATTTAGAAAAAAAATATTAAGATAAGATAATAATTTCATGTTTTCTTTCATAATTAATTTATATATTAACGTAGTTAGTATTACATAGATGATTGCTCCACTAAATATTAAGTTAATTTTTAGTGGTATAAAATGTCATACTATGTGTCTAACTTTCTATAGATAAAAGATCGTTGTACTAAGATAAATATTTTTCATAATTTATCTCCTTATAAAGAGTATGGGTTAGGAGTGCAAATGAGTCGAGTTGTTCGTGAGTAGCTCGGTCAAAAGTCGACTCGAACTCGGAGTTGACTGAGCTCGAAATGAGTTTAAACTGGCTCGTTTAATATTCGAGTCGAACTCGAGCTCATTTAATACTGACTCGATGACTTATCGAACCTGTTCGAGTTAGACTAATTTAATATTTTAATATTTAAAATAATTTATATTTTTAAATTAAATAATAAATTAATGAGGTATTTATGGTTAACCTATTTCATTAGGTAAGTCAGAGTTAAAGGTTCAAATCCCAATCCGCAATTTGTAAATTCAATCAAACTCGAGCCCATAATTAAATAGCCGAGCTAGAGTTCAGATTCAAAAATGCACTCGAGCTTGAGTCTTTTTAATTTTCTCGAGCTTGAGCCGACCCAAGCTAAAACTCAGTTGGACTCATTTACACCCTTATTATGGGTCCATTCTGAACCAACTACTGTAATAATTTTTGGATCAATTCATAATCGGTGTCTGACCTCTTCATTGAATAGGCCATTAAGCTAAGGTAAAATATCTATTATAATTTATTTATCTGTATTTTATGGTAAGATTGATAATACTGAATGGTTTGGGAGGACCATATCGTCCTTTTCTCCCATAATTAATTCAATTATTTCGATGAATTTAATTCATCGACAACCAGCTGGATTGACAGATGCGCTTTGTTTTGCCACGTGGTCAATTGGAACAGGCTGGCTTCATTGTTCGCTTGTTTATTTCTCGACCGGCCGGTCATGGCGGCAGACAGGCAACAGGAATGTCTTCGGCTATAAACGTCGAGGGCCCATCCCTTAAGTCTTTTAACCGTCCCAAACTCGTGGAACGTGCGACACCCTGACTCGTGGCGGGAACCGTAGAGTTCTTCTCCAGCAGGTTGAACGCGCGTCGTCAGTTGCGCGGGGCGGCGCGAGGTCAAACCTCAGCGGTTGGGAGTGGCGGGGGATAAACGGGCAACGTCTATAGTGACTTACTATTGAGTCTCTTATTTTTTGCTAGATTAAATTTTAATAAAATTATTTTTAAGAGATTTTATTTTCACTCGCCTTCGCTTGAAGCAACGGTCAAGCATCTTACAAAAAAGCCACGACTGTGCTGATTTTGCTGTGGCATCCATCTGAAACACTAAGCCATTGAAATGTCCTGTCATTTTTCTTGACATGTTGCCAAATAAATGATTAAGACAAATCATTTTTGTCAATATTCTTCTATAAGAATCACTCGTGGTTTATTTTTGTATGTTTTGTTGTGCTTTCAGTATTATGCTGACTCAGATAGCAAAGACAGGTTTAAAAGTTGGCAGGTGGAACATCTGCAGACATTTGTGTGGCTACCAAATCTGGCCATTTTATCCATAAAACAAGATCTCGTCCTCTGAAAATATTCTCACAAAACTTTTAAGTTTGAAGCTCATGATGAAATGGTCCACCGAGTACTGAATCATTTAATCTGCACCTTCTTGTGGGGTTAGTGATGCTTGGTGTTAAAGTCATTAAGTAGGCCAGAGAATGAAGCCAAAGTCAAATTTGCAAGAATAATGTCAAACGGGCACTCAGAAATCAAACTGATCGACCAGGAACATGAACACATCAGCTCTTTATATTCACACGAACTTGGGAGCAAAGTTATGATAACAAAAGTAAAGAAACTCAGCTCACAAGCAAAGGAAATGATCATTGATCCAGCCACTACCTCGTCATGATTGTAAAGAAATTCTCTAAGATGACTTATTTACAAACATTGAAAAATATGAGGGAAAAAATGTACTGAATGATAAATTATTCACCGGGCATCTGCAGAAGTGAGAGACATCAACCTTCGTTGTTTTCTTCCCAGCAACTGATCCAGTGTAGAAAGATTTTGCATCAGTGATGAGTTACAGTAAAAATGTGTATCACATCGTGATATCGTGAACATATGGTTTTAGTTAGTATTCAAGTCAGAAAGAGTAGCATTAGGAATAATTTGCATAAAGATCGAGGAAACTACATGCACTAAATGATTAGTGTTTATTTAAACAAATCACAAATAGTTATTTATCCAAACAATGATTATGTTTAGATAAACACAGAAAAGGTTATACTTATCTAAACAACAACTACATCCACATGGTTTTGACATGCGATCTAAGTGATCCATGTCAGTTGTTAGAATCAGGATTCAAAAAATATGAGATACTAATATTATCAATGTAAAATGATATAGTTCTTACATATGAAGCAAGCATGCCTCCATAAGATATAATCAAGGAGGAGTATTACCATACCACCTCGAGCATTGAACAGATAGAAAATCAAAATTTGATGAGAAATTTGTTGTTTCATTTCTCTTTAGATGTGATAAAGAACAAACAAAAAGAGAGTTATGGAACAGAAGCACTTTACCAGCATATTCTGGTGCTAAGAACCCAAAAGTTCCGGCAAGTTTACTTGCCAAAGAATTATTTCCATCAGGAGCAAGTTTTGCGAGTCCAAAATCAGAAATTTTTGCTCTGTAGTCATCGCCAAGTAGTATATTGGATGATTTAAGATCTCTGTGGATGAAGCACTGGCTAGCAAAGTAATGAAGATACTCAATTCCTCTTGCAACATCCAAAGCAATGTTAAGCCTCTTCTTCCAAGACAAGGGTTCCACTTCGAGATCTTTCCATTCAAAAAGATGCTTGCTCAAAGCCCCTGAGGCATATACTCATACACTAGACGTCTCTCACTGCCCTCCACAGAGAAGCCCAATCTAGACACCAAATTGCGGTGTCTCACCTTTGAGAGAACAGCTATTTCTGCTTGGAACTCCTCCAAGACTTTGTTATTTAGTACAACTGATTGCATTCTCTTAACTGCTACCATTGTTCCATCACGCAACTCTCCCCTGTAGACTACTACAAATCCTCCCCGGCCAAGCACATTCTCTGGTGCAAAGTTTTGTGTCGCAGTACGAAGAATCTGAATTGATATTATTGTTGTGCAAAGAAGGGGGCAATACCTCTCAACCTTTCTGAACCGCGGAAGAAGAGGAAGAGAGAAAAGAGATCGTGCGGAACAACAAGACAAAGACGCACAAAAGAGAGCAAACACCAGGAAGGAGAAGAAGAAGAGAAAGAAAAAGAGTTACCGTGGTTCGGCGACTTGCCTACTCCACAAAACGGCCGAAGCTTTATTAGAATTCTCTTCTACACAAGAGAATCACATCTAATGATTCTTGTGTTTTCTGATCTACAATGGGTTTACAATGATCCCTATAAATACTGCTAAACCCCCAGACCCGGTAAAAACGTAACAGAATTTGTTATGAAAAACATAACAAAATTCTGTTATATAAAATCTTAACAGAATTTTATTACGAAAAATCTTAACAGATTTTTCTTCCATGACATCCCTTCATCCAAATATGAGTCACTCGTCAACAATCTCCACCTTGGCGAATATTCACCCCTTCGAAGAATACGAATATCTGGACAAAACTCCATCTGGATCTCTGGGTCTGGGCTTCCTTCCTCTAGCATCTAGAGATATAGATCAAGTTCAAGCAATGCTTAAACTTCTCTGTGGTCACCGGCTTTGTCAGCATATCTGCAGCATTGTCTGCAGTGTGAACCTTCTCAAGTTGAATTTCCCCGGAAGCAATCAACTCTCTGATCTTGTGAAACCTCACATCAATGTATTTGGTTCTCGCATGATACACCTGATTCTTCGCCAAATAGATAGCACTCTGACTATCGCATAACAACTTGACTCCACCTTGCTGAACACCCAACCCTGTAAGCCATAAAGCTTCCTTCGCTGCTTCAGCTGCTGCCATGTACTCGGATTCCGTAGTAGACAATGCAACAATAGATTGTATCATAGATTTCCAACAAATAGGTCCTCCTGCCACAGTGAATACGAATCCTGTAGTAGACCTCCTGTTATCTAAATCTCCTGCATAGTCTGCATCTACGTACCCAGCAACTAAAGGATCTTCCGGTTGTCTACTGAACATGATGCCATAATTAGTTGTATTTCTCAAGTATCTGAAAATCCATTTCACTGCATCCCAATGTGGTCGACCAGGATTTGAGAGAAACTTGCTTACCATACTAACTGCTTGCGCCAAATCTGGTCTCGTGCAAACCATGGCATACATCAGACAACCAACTGCACTGGCATAAGGAACCTTTGACATCTCTTGGATCTCGTCATCCGTCTTTGGACACTGTGTACTGGATAACTTGAAGTGATGCGCCAGGGGTGTGCTCACCGACTTTGCATTCTTCTTGTTGAACCTATCCAACACCTTCTCCACATAGCTACGTTGAGACAACCATAATCTCCCTGCAACTCTATTCCTGTGAATCTCCATCCCAAGAATCTTCTTGGCCTCTCCCAAATCTTTCATGTCAAATTCCTTGCTCAGTAGCCTCTTCAATTTGTCAACCTCTCTCATCTTCTTCGCAACAATGAGCATGTCATCTACGTATAGTAGTAAGAAAATCAGTGATTCATCTTCAAGGCCCTTCACATATATGCAGCAGTCATACTCGCATCTCCTATATCCGTTTTGAATCATGTATGAATCAAAACGTTTGTACCATTGCCTAGGAGATTGTTTCAGTCCATAGAGCGATTTCTTCAACTTACAAACCAACTGCTCTTGTCTGGACTGACTAAATCCCTCAGGTTGTGACATAAAAATCTGCTCCTCCAAATTTCCATGAAGAAATGTCGTCTTCACATCCATTTGCTCCAAATACAAATCGTAATGTGCCACCAAAGCCAATACCGCTCTAATTGACGTATGTCTTACCACTGGAGAGAAAATTTCTTCATAGTCAATCCCCTTTCTTTGTGAATACCCCTTTGCTACCAACCGAGCCTTAAACTTCACTTCTTCTCCCTCTGACATTGCTTCTTTCTTCTTGAATATCCACTTGCACCCTATAGCTTTCTCTCCTTCAGGAAGTTCCACTAGATCCCACGTTTGGTTTTTATGCAACGACTCCATCTCCTCTGCCATAGCACCCGTCCACCTGTCCTTCTCAGAGCTATGTATTGCCTCCTGAAAAGATGTAGGGTCTCCGCTACTAGTGGTAAGTGCATAAGATACCGAGTTTTCGAATCCGTATCTAGTGGGTGGTTTTACGACTCGTCTCGTTCTACCACTAGCTATAGTGCGATGCTCCATGTACTCTGAGCTAGAATCATCGAAGTCATGAGTCTCTAGCTCCACTTGCACAATATCTTTCTCTTTGTTGCTTTGTGGTGTTTCCTTTCCTTCTTCCTGAGTACGTTGTAACATAGCTTTCTCGTCAAACACCACATCTCTGCTGATCACCACCTTGTTTGCCTTAGGATCCCAAAGTTTGAAGCCTTTAACTCCTTTCTGATAGCCCAGAAAAATGCATTGCTTTGACTTTGCATCCAGCTTTGATCTTTCCTCACTAGATATATGCATATAGGCTGGACATCCAAAAACTCGAAGATGAGAGTAATCTACTTGATTCCCTGTCCATACTTCCTCTGATACTTTGCCTTCTAGTGCTGCCCTTGGTGATCTATTAATGAGATAACATGCCATATTAATTGCTTCCGCCCAGAAATTCTTTGCAAGCCCTGCATTCAGCCTGAGACATCTTGCCTTCTCAATGATTGTCCTGTTGCACCTTTCCGCTACCCCATTCTGCTGAGGTGTCCTGCGAACCGAGAAGTGCCTCATTATCCCATGTCGCTCACAAAATTCGTGTACTCGATCCCATTATCTGACCTAAGGCATTTGATCTTCCTTCCGATTCGGTTTTTACTCACTTTTCCACAATTTAAACTTTGAAAAGTTTCGACTTGTGATGCATAAAGTATACCCATACCTTTCGTGAGAAATCATCAATAAAACTCACAAAATACAAGTGCCCTCCACGTGATGCTACACTGGCGGTCCCGGAGATCCGTATGTACGTAGTCTAGAATCCCCTCCGTCTTGTTTGTTGCCATCTTAAATTGTACTTTGCTCTGTTTCCCAAGAACACGGAATTTGCGTAATTCAAGCTTGCACGTTTGACACCCTTCAAGAAATCTCTCTTGTGAAGTTCTAGCATCCCACGTTCACCCATATGCCCTAGCCGCATATGCCACAAGACAGTACTATCTGATTCAGACTCCACCGAGGCGACTCCACCTACAATTGTAGTCCCTATCAACTTGTAGATGTTTCCTGCTACCTTTTGTCCTTTCATTACCGTCAGAGCTCCCTTGCTGACTTTCATCACCCCGCTCACTGATTTGTAATTACAACCAATACCATCCAGTGTGCCTAGTGAGATCAAGTTCTTCCTTAGCTCTGGTATATATCTGACATCACATAAAGTTCTGATCACACCATCAAACATCTTGATTCTGACATTCCCTATGCCGATAACCTTGCATGATGCATCGTTTCCCATCAACACTGAACCAGAATCCACTGCCCTATAGGTGTCAAACCAATCCTTGTTTGGAGTCATGTGATATGAACATGCAGAGTCTAAAATCCATGCATCCGTTAGCTGCTCCGAACTTGACATAACTGATAGCATATCTCCATCACCGCTTTCTGAATTTTCTTCTTCAACTATGTTTGCAGACTTTGCCGAACTACTTTTGTTCTCTGCAACATATTTCTTTATCTCTGGATAATTTTTCTTGATATGACCTTTACCTCCACATTTGTAGCACGTGATCACCTTCTTCCTTCTCGACTTAGAACGAGTCTTGTTGTTGTTGTCATATCCATGTCGAGATTTGCTCCTACCACGCTCTTGGTTGCTATTTACCACAAGTCCTTCTCCTTGAGAAATTTCATCGCTTGTTTTCTTCCTTTGGTGAAAACCTAGCAACGCACTTGTGATCTCCTCCAATTTGAGAGTTTCCTTACCCCACATCAAAGTAGTAACCAAATTCTCGTACGTAGGAGATGAAGGTAGAGAATTCAACAACATCAGCGCCTTGTCTTCGTCTTCGATCTTCACATCAATCCGCTTCAGATCACTTACAATCTGGTTGAATACGTTGATGTGTTGGCTCAGATCGGTTCCTTCTGTCATCTTCAGCCCGAATAATTTCTGCTTGAGATACAGCTTGTTTGTCAATGATTTTGACATGTACCGGCTTTCCAGCTTTTGCCAAACTATCACCGGTGACTCCTCGTCCATGACATGGTACATCACGTCATCCGTAAGACAAAGTCTGATTGTTGCTACTGCCTTCGCCTGAAGTTCTTCCCAATCTGATTTCTCCATGCTTTCCGATTTTCTTTCTCCTAGCGCCTTCGCCATGCCTTGTTGCACCAACAAGTCCTTGACCCTTCTCTGCCATAATCCAAAGTTTCCGGTTCCGTCAAACTTCACCATATCAAACTTCGCAGAAGTCGTCCCCGACATGTTGAAGAAATCTGCCAAAAACCTGGAGCTCTGATACCAATTGTTGTGCAAAGAAGGGGGCAATACCTCTCAACCTTTCTGAACAGCGGAAGAAGAGGAAGAGAGAAAAGAGATCGTGCGGAACAACAAGACAAAGACGCACAAAAGAGAACAAACACCAGGAAGGAGAAGAAGAAGAGAAAGAAAAAGAGTTACCGTGGTTCGGCGACTTGCCTACTCCACAAAACGGTCGAAGCTTTATTAGAATTCTCTTCTACACAAGAGAATCACATCTAATGATTCTTGTGTTTTCTGATCTACAATGGGTTTACAATGATCCCTATAAATACTGCTAAACCCCCAGACCCGGTAAAAACGTAACAGAATTTGTTATGAAAAACATAACAAAATTCTGTTATATAAAATCTTAACAGAATTTTATTACGAAAAATCTTAACAGATTTTTCTTCCATGACATCCCTTCATCCAAATATGAGCCACTCGTCAACAATTATTAAGTTCCCCAATTCAATCACATGTGTATCTGCCAAGTAGTTTATACTATGAAGCAAACTAACAGCAGTTCTGTTGGAATTATTTTCAACTGTCATCTTAACAAAATTATCTGGATCAGAAGAGTTTTGGGGATGAACAACAATGAAGCTTGGTACAGAAAAGGGGTTCTTCCCCTTCTTCCATCGCAGAAGAAACGAAATGCCTAGTAACAAAACTGACACCACAACTATAACTGGAATTGTAATGACAACGACGTTAGTGCTGGAAGTTGAAGTTGGACTTGTAATGCTTGATGATAAGTTTGATGATGAGCTAGGCTGGTTTGATAGGCCACTGATATAATAAGATGAAGAAGAACTGCCATTGTTCAACAATGAATTACCATTAAGAATCACTTCCACACTGTTCGGAAACTGTGGAACTGGAGGAGAGATATTATTTGAAGCAAGATTCAGTAGTTTCAGAAACTTTAAGCTCGTCAGGTCCTCAGGGATTGTGCCACTGAGATTGTTTCTCCCAAGCAAAATTTGAATAAGAGAGTTTAAGTTTGCAAGAGAGGGACAGATGGTGCCATTCAGATGATTGTTCGGCAGATTAATAACAGATGTGTTGCCATGAGTGCAGGATACTCCGATCCATGTACCAACAAAAGAATCATTTCCGTTCCAAGAATTCGCAAGGCTTAGTGGGTAGTCAACTGCATCAAGGAAATCCAAAAGAGCTCCAACTGATGGTGGGCAAGGAACACCAGGTGTGGACTGGCAAAATGAATTATAAGAATATGTGAAATCACTGAAGCTGACCTTAGGAATTGGCCCCATGAAATAATTATCATCGAAGTGCAGAGATTGGAGTTTCAGTAAACTTGTTAATTTAACAGGAACAAGTCCTACGAGCTGGCTATCGTTGAGCCACAACCATGTCAAGGAAGTCAAGGAACTAATCGAATTGGGGATGCGCCCTGTGAATTGATTTCCATGGAGCCAAACATCCTTCAGCATAGTCATTGAAGTAAAAACTTCAGGCGAGCCTGTCAGGCCTCCCTCTTGATTGTTTAACCACAGAATCTGCAAAGGCAAGCCAGTATAGTTCACCGGAACCTCTCTGGTTAGATTGTTGTAAGACAACTTCAGCATAGAAAGAGAATGCAAATTGCCTAAGAAATCTGGCAGTGGATCGATGAGGTTACACTGCATTGCAGATAAGTTTACCAATTGAGCTGAATTTCCCAAATCCGGCGGGCAGCATCCACCCAGTGTTCTGATTCAAGGGGTTCTTGTCCAAAGCTAGAACCTGCAAGCTATCAAGTCCAACAAAAAAGTCTGATGGAATGGTAGTAAATTGGTTGTTGTCGAGATAAGCAGCCTGCAAAAGAAGGCAAAGGCCCGGTTAGATTGTTCCCTTGGAGGCCGATGCTTTCCAACATGGATAGCTTGTGGAAATCCGATAGGAGAGTGCCGGCCAAACCAAGATTCTTAGTCTGGATCTGAGTGACCCTTGAGTTGTAGCAGTAGACATTGTCCCAGCGCGGACTGCCACAAGGATCTTGGTTGTTTGCTGGCCATCTGAGGAGCTCTGCATTGCTCAATCCTTTGTGGAACTCCTCGAGAATGGCACAGTCGCCGGGTCAGTTATTGCCAAGGTCACGGAAAAGAAGACGAGAAGGAGAGATAAAGAAAGGGTTTTGAACCATGATCCCCAATCCATTCTGCATCCAGAACTGAAGGAGGGAAAAACTAGATCAAATAGACAAACAGAGAAGAGATAAACCCTAAAAACGATGATTGACGAGAATAACTGTACTCACAAAGCTTAATCTTCAAGGTGAAATAAAAAACTAGGAGGAACCCAACTTGTCGAAGCTATTCTGGCAATTCAGAGCAGATACTGAGATAAGAACGAACTCACAGATAAGCATCAATGAGCATACTGGAAACTTTAAAGACTAAAAAAATTGCTGAAAATTTTGCATAAAAAGTAAAAGAACATCTAGGAGAGAAAGAAGCGAGTGCTCACAAGATCGCAATCGCCACTTTGTGGGCAAAAGCGAAGGACTACATCGCGATTTGGCATCAACTGTCTTTCTCTCTGAGACCATCGTGAGGCAGCAGAGGGCATCCTCCCGAGCTATCAGACCCCAGAAGGAATCCAGTTCAGGAGTAAAAAAGACAGTGTCTTTATTGGATTCCCGTATGCTCCAAAACATAATGCACTCAAAGATTTGATTTTTATCCCAGTTACAAAACTTAATCGAAGAAAAATAGAAATCACAGGGTGCGATTAGGGAGAATGCAGATGTCTCTTTTTTATTAACCAGGCATGACTGCACCTGATGATAGTAGATGACGATTAAGCATCCAAATCGAGGGAATTCACAGAATTTGTTGGCGCAAAACTCAAGAGGCGATGATCGCTTTGGAGTTTGTGCACAGAATTTAACAAAGCTAACTGATTAAATTAAGAGAAACCTTCAGCAGATGCATTGAGCTGGAACCAGTAACTTGCGGCAAGCCAAACAAGAAAAATAAAATCATTCAACAAGAGGAAATAGTGGATCATTAAACTCGAACTGTTTAGCCGACACACTTATCCTGCGTCCAAATGCTTTTCTAGATAGAAGCAGGGCCCAGTAACTGTTTGAACGAAGTACCACATTTGGTGGTCACTGTGAATGCCTCACTAACTAGATCAAACAAAAACATTATTGATCAATAATCTATTAAATACTCAAGCAGTAGGAAACAGAATACGATTGAATCAAAATTTATCAATCAGAAGCGGCCAAGATTGATTGACGACGAAAACAGCAACAATAATGGATAAACAGAGAGAATAATTATGAAAATTGTCAGATTCTGACCTTTCTAGATAGTCAAAGATCAATCATCCCTTATCGTTCTATCAGTCATAGTTTTGTTCTATTTGTTAGTGACCCACATGCTACAATAAGCACATTGTATATAATTCATGGAAGTGAATCTCAATCAATAAGCTTCGAATATATTTCCTGCCAATGGCTGTCAATGTGCCTGACTTCCATACATTAATCAGATATAAGGCCACAACACCAACATAATGTGTGATGAACATCAATTAGTTCCATGAATAAGTGATACGCTCTGTATCTATATAGTTTCAATTTTATTGGATGTCTGTAGGAGACTACTCGATGTGTTCCATATGGTGATCACCAGAATGTTATTTAGCACCAGCCTTAATCTTATCCTCCACCACCTGAACCTTTCCAGATGCAAGTCCTGCTGTGAGTACTTCCACAGGAATCTTTACCACATCTAAACGGTTGCCGATGTCGGCAGCAAACCGGCTAGCACAATAAACCCCGACAGCAGTAACCGCCATTCCATACACATTAGTTGTGATGAGGAGGAGAGGCGTTGATATGACGGCAGCAAGTGGTCCACCTATTGCTGATATTGCCTGTCCACTTTGTCCCACAACTCCTCGCTCTGCCACAAGAAGGCCTGTCTTGCAATATATAGCAAAATCCTCACAGTTACTTTTGAACAAGCTGTAGCATCTGAAGCCATTGTTAAGTAGGTGGTTAGCTCGATGGATGACCATTTCATCTGGATCGGAATCCGCAAGAGTGCAAGTGCCACCCCGGGCTTTAGCAAGAAAGAGCGCAGGATTAATGCCATACGCAAAACGATATAGAACACCACCGGCAAGGAAACACTCAAGGCAAGAAGAGATCACTCCACGGGAATCTGACGATCGGTGGGCACACTTTGTGCAGGGTGCTAGGCTTCGTTTAGGCCCGGAACTAGTCAGAAAAACATCAAGAACAGTTCCAGTTCCCACCTCTTGGCCTCGACCTCTGGTGAAGTGGATGACCTTATCATCACCCACATATATGCCTGTAATTTAATTTAGTTAGCAATGGTAAATATACATTCCCAATGAAATAATGTCAATCATGGTAAATTTAAAAAAAAAAACAGCAACATCGTTCAAATTGTAAACTGAAGAAGCAAGCGAGTCTAAATCTCACTATCAATCATACACACATACTTGGAAGGCTTTTAATATACCGTTCTAGTAAAAGCAATGTAGCTTCGACTTGCAGTGAGCATAAAATGTCGTTAACCTTTTCATGAAAAAAACATGGAGCAAGAAAGCAGTGTGTACAAATCCTAAGAACTCAAGTTATTCTTCATCATCATAGTAACAATTTCAGATCATAAAAAGAAAATAAAAAAGATGCATGAGAATAAGCAACAAAGAGCAATGCATATAAGAGTTCTGCTATTTCTTTTAACGGGCAAGAACTAGATACTAATAATACCACAAACATCTTTTGCTTAACTTATCATGAGAAGGGTCAATACAATTGTAAGACACGGTTTACTTGGATGGAAACATAGAAGGGAAGATGGGAAAGGAAAGAAACACATGTATGAATCATGTTCCATGCAGACCCCTTCTATTGTCCTTTCACCCATATAATAACTAGCCTAAGGTAGCATACAGTGTTAAGAAATTAACTTAGAGATCTCAGCGACCTAAACTTAAGTAGCCATCTAAGTGCATGATGATACAATTGCTTTCATAAGCACACAAATATAATGGAAAAAGGAAACACATATGCTACAGCCTACCATTTGTCTTTGTTTAAAAAAAAATCTATGTTTTAGAAATACTTAATGTAACCAAAGATCCATTAGCATATTACCAATAATGAGGATGAACCATTTGTCTTTGTTTAAAAAAAAAATCTGTTTTAGAATTACTTAATGTAACCAAAGATCCATTAGCATATTACCAATAATGAGGATGAACTATAACTTAAATATACAGCGATTCCAGTTATACTGATCGTGCCAAGAGTAACTACTCAATTTGAAGGTATATGTCGTTGTTTGATGATTAGGCTCATGACTAAAGAAGAGTGGAATCAAAGGGCTCCCTCTGATTGTTAGCTGCTTTGGTTTTTCTTTTTCTTAAACAACCTAAGGCAATTCATACAGTGGGATGAGCAAATCAAGCGAACAATGAGCACCCGTCCAGATATTAGGTACCGAAATCATCAGAACAAACGCAACAAGGACAAGCTTTGGCAAATTGGCGGATGCAGTCCTTAAAAGCACACTCCATAATCGCATCAAATATCACAACAACGGTGTGACAGAATCATACCGTGGTGAGCATAGATATACGCAGTTCGCCACGAGTAGATATGATCTCCTGGCTTCAGACTCCCCTTCCCAATCCTAAATCGATCAGATATAAACCCTAAGTGAACCAAACCACGATCGAAAAAAACAAGGAATTGAATCCCAAGTAGGAGAAACAACAATTAGATCCAAACCTGTTCGAGAGAAGTCCCATCGCTTCTCCTCCGCCTCTGTATCGACCTCCGATCGGGAAAGCGAGCGAAAAATGCTGCCTTTGCCGCCCTGAAACGGAACTCTTGTACTCGCTTTCCGCGCGTTTCTACCGAACCGGCATGCTTCGGATCGTCCACTGTTCAATATCCAACGGCCCCGAGAGCGGTCGCTTTATTCTCTCCCGTCTCGATCGACACAGGGGACACCAAAAAACCTCCAATCGTAACGTCGTACTAGCTCTGCGGATCTAGGCTAGCGAAAACTACCGCTGTTTTGATGTCTCCTGTCCCGAACGAGACAGAAAAAACATAGAGGGCCGAAACCGCCGCCGAATCGAATCCAGACACCCATCAAAGATGAGACGGAAAAGAAACCAATACAGTCAAATACGCGAATAAAGGTCCTTTTTAAGGAAATTTACCAGTAATTCAGCTTTGCCGACATGCTTAATTTCATGCCCAATAAATAGGGAAAAAAAGAATAATAATTAATGTACAATTTTTATTATTATTTTTTTAAAAGAGCTATCTGTTCTAAATTGTCTTCGTCTTTGATAATACTAATTAATTATTATGAAGTGGAGAACCCGTTCGTGAACAGTCGAGACACACACGGCGAGTCCCGCCACGTCCTCGCGTGCATCCTCAGGATCTCCCTCGCTCTCTCCTCCGTCTTTCCCCCGACGCCGGCCTGCACCACCATGCACAGCTTCATCACCGCCCCCACCTGCGCCATCTCCCGCAGCAGCGCCGGCGTCGCCGCGTGCCTCGCCAGCTGGTGCAAAATCCGCACCGCCTTCTCGCTCGCCAACTGCGACACCCTCAGTATCTTCTTAGACACCACCGCCACCGCCGCCTGGTGGCGCACCAGCTCCGCCCGCCCCTCTGCGGACCCGCACACCGAGGCCAGCGCCGCGATCGTGGCCTCGCACGTCCGCCGCTCCGGCTCCTCCAGCAGTAGCTCCACCATAGCGTGCACCGCCCCAGCCGCCACAGCCTTGGCTCGGTTCCGACCCCAGGGGCACGCGCCGGCCAGGGCTCTCAGCGCTGCCTTGGTCGCCTGCGGCGACACGCCGTCGCGGATCACGCCCACCACCTCGTCGAACAGCTCCTGTGGGAGGCTCATCAATCGGGTGGGAGAGACGACGGCGAGAACGGACTTCAGGATGAGAATCGCGTAGCTCCTCGATTGGTGATTCGACCGTCGCAAGACGGCGGTCAACGACCCGACCAAGTCGCCATTTCTGGCGACGAGGTCAAGGAGCTGATCGCCAGAGATCTGAAGAGATTGGAGGACGACGAGAGCCTCGTCGCAAGCGGTCGAATTCGATGTCAAAATCAAATCTTGGTCGATCTCAGTATCGCTCGAGGCGGCGGAGAGGATAATAACTCGAGCCAACGCATCCACGGCGCCGGGCGTGGCGGCGACGCACCGTCTGTTCCGTTCGCTCTCGGCGGAGATCTGCCGCAGCTTGCGCAGCGCATCGAGCTGCGTGGACGGGCGCGCCGCCGCGTCGAGCAGCGCGGCGACCTGGTCCTGGCCGACGGGGGGCCTCGGCGTCGGGATCCTCTCCACGCCGTCGGACGA
The DNA here is from genome assembly GCF_018446385.1 of Zingiber officinale. NCBI lineage: Eukaryota > Viridiplantae > Streptophyta > Magnoliopsida > Zingiberales > Zingiberaceae > Zingiber > Zingiber officinale. Next base: position 113,135 of record NW_024589804.1, read on the forward strand.
GTGGAGCGTGCACCACGCCTGAATCAACCGGCGGAGCGTATGGTTGGGGGTGACGGCGACGTCGGCCGGTAGCTGCTGCCTCGTCGCCGGGCAGGTGCTCTGCTTCCGGTCGAAGAGCCACCCCTCGATGCTCTGGCGATCGTAGGTGATTCCGGTGGGCAGCGTCACCGGGTCGCGCATCATCTCCAGCGAGATCGGGCAAAGGAAGTGCGATGGAATCTCCAACCCCTCCATCTGGATCCGAATCTGGGTACTCGATATATGGAATCGAAGAGAAAAATTAACTGCGGAAGGATATAATCTGGGGAGTTGAGGGAGTTGACAAAAGGAGAGATCTTTATATAGAAGATGAGCCGACGAAAATTGTCCAAATTCAAACCCATCGAGGTCAACGCGAAGTAGGAGTATTTATCTTCTTTTTAAAAACATTTTATTTATTTATTTTGTCTTAGCTGTTCATGATATCAATTAAATTCTATTATTTAAATCGTTGACTAATCGTTATGTGGTTTAGAATACTTGCCTCGGGTTTTAAACGACTAAAAACTTGGAAATCGTCGACCTTAAATTTTTTTCTTTTTATCGGTGATGAGAGGAATATTAATTTAAAACGTGCCAGGAACACGAGTTTGACTTTTCTATATTCTATGTTTGACTGGATGCACTGGGAACAGCAGCAGTGATTTGATACCGCGGTCAAAATGGACACCGACGTTGACGATATTGTTCTCAACGCCGACTGCGTCGGTCAGACGTGGTGGGATGACATTACCCGTTCCAGCCTTGCAAGATGTACATGATAAAAATAATCACGTGGTTTGATTTCGTGATACTAAGGCAAATTGGAGTACCTCAGCGATGAGGTAGTTAAAATATAAGATGATCATATTCAAAAGTCGATGAGATAAATATTAAAGGTGTGATATTTTTATTGATCTTTTATGAACTTTACTCTCATCAGTAATATAAATAATATCAGTCCTGAGTCAGGGAAGGAGTCACTAACGATGGTCCTTCGATGTTCAAGTCAGTCTCCGATGAAGAAAAAACAAAGAAGAAGTAGCAAGAATACTGTAGTGCAACAGTAACTATCGTATATAACGCATACCTCCGTCGATGCTTAGACCCCCCCCCCCGAGCTCCGGAAGCACGCGTGCACGCTTCCCCAGGCGAGTACGCATCTCAAAGCTTTCCATGAAAAGACATGTCAGTAAAGTATTCTTGACACGGTACCTTAACGAGTCAAGCATATATCTGAAGTGACAGTGGAAGCTTCCACCGTATGATTCTCTGTCTGACCATGTCGCCTCTCAGCGACACTAGCTTCCAAAAGGATATCAAAATATAGTCCGCTGTGTCTTCTGCTTGACCGAGCGAAATAGCCGCTCGACCGGAACTCCACTGTCCATGTACTGTCTACTGTCGGACCGAGTGGGATAGTCACTCGACCAGAAGTCCACTGCCCGTGTACTGTCTGCTGTCCGGTCGAGCGGTATAGTCGCTCAGCCGGAGATCCTCCGTCCTTGTGATCTGTTGCTGGGCTGAGCGGGATAGCCGCTCGGCCGGCAGCTCACTGTCCGCGTGTTCGGCTGATGTTGAGTTTGTTGTTCGGCTGAGTGGAGTAGCCGCTCAGCTAGACTTCTGCACATCGTTCTCCTTCGAGCGTCGGGTGTTTGAATGCTCCGTGTTGAAGTTGACGACGATTGGTCAGATCCTTCCTCCCCGTCGGGGAATGCTCCACCCAACCGGTCGATGCCCTATACGCGTTCACTACCCTGATTTTGACATCCACCGTGACAGCAGGGTAGGGTCCCTCATCATTACCACATCATCGGGGGTTATCATATGCGATTTTAGGGTTGAAACTTAGTGCGTCTGAATATGTCTTAACTATCTATACTAATGGTTAGTAGTTACTTATGATTTATTTTTTTTGTATTAGTTTAGGGACGGATTAATAGGGGCGAGTGAATTGTCCTTTGTCACGTACTAAGACAAATTGGCGCTTGTAGATTTATCCAATAAATTAGAGCAAAGATGATAACGTGCAGTTTAGTATAGGATATATATATTTATCTGATAAATAAAAAAAAAAAATTAAGTTGGGTAATGTTGAGTCTGGGTGATTAGTTTGATTCAACAGAAGTTTTTCATCGACCACTATAATAAATTGAGAAGCACATACGACAACGGCTGAGAAACCTAGCATCTCATAGTTGCAAGTCATACTTGAAGAAAAAATCTCTACAAATATACTTATAGATGAGAATCGAATCATAGGTGTTTGGAAGATAACTCTTACCATTGCATTATAGCCCGGGGACTAGGTTTATCTGGTAAATGATAAATCCATCTAGCCCTGAGATGATCGATCTGATCTTATGGAATTTTTCCACTAATCGTTAAGATAAATTAAAAAGTACTTATGTTAGATGGTTTAAAAGAGTATCATTTGATCGCACACCTATATATAAGAAAATTTAATATAATTTTGCATGAAAATAAGCATATTGTTTGATTTTGTTAACAAGTACTGTGCGTCGGCTAGCTAGCCTAGCTCCCAGGCAAATTGACGTGAACGTTTTTAGGTTTATCCAATAGATGAATTCTAGAAATAATCTAGTCCTTAGAATCTGGATACCAGAATTATATTTAAAAAATAATTATTGCTATGCATAAATTGAAAGTGGAACTTGAAATTATAATTAGCAAATAGTAAGTTTAAATGGCAGAATAAAAAAGCTCCCTAATCATTAAAATCGTGGATATCACTCCTTTTTAAATACATAAAAATAGTACTTCGATTTTAAAATTATCCTTACGTAGCAATCAAGAAAAAACTGTTGTCTAAAATTAATATTTTAAATTATATTTGGTTTAAAATATTATATATATAATATATTCCTATAATTTTTTTATCAACGTAGTCAATATTATTTAATCTTGATAAAATTATTTTAAAATAATTTAAAAGAATGATCAAAATTGCTTTAAATAGTCACTGCAATGCAACAGCTGTAATTACTACTAATATTGTAGCTATTCCAATAATTTTATGTTTTTTTTATTTCGTGGTTACAATCACTCCAAAATAAAAATATTTTGGGTACAAGAAATATATATGATGAGATGTATTTTTGACTTTTTAAAAATAAAAGGTAATTTTAAACCAGTTAAATCCAACCAAATTTTGTAGTGTTTAAATTTGATTTTAAAGATAACCAAGCTCAATTTGGATTTTTTTTTTTTTTTTATTTATGCAACTTCTTACTGAATCATGTAGACAAGTTTAGTTTTATTTTTTTATTTTTTATGTTTTCGGCGGCGCTGAGGACGAGCGTATTCATCTTTATCATCATGTAGGCAAGTTTTATAGTCCATTCGGGATGATCTAATGACTAACGTATGAGGTATTGTCTCCATGTAGACAAGTTTTATAATTATCAAATAATGCAGATTAATTTTTAAATTATCAAATCATATATCCACTTTTCTTTTTACCTCTCATTCAAAAATCCATCGACTAATAAAAATAAATAGTCGAATTGATTTCTGTTTGAAAATCAATCGACTGGTTTTTAACACCAGTCGAATCAATTTCTTTCTATGTCAAAGTTTCAAACAAATCAATCGACTAATAATGAAAATTAGTTAAATTGATTTAATTTGCATCAGTATCAAAGTTGATTTTAGGTAAAATTAGTTGATAAATTAAATGACATTGGATTAACATGAAACTAGTTCATATGTGTTAATCTAGTTCTATTATGTTAATATCCTCCAACGTCAATTTGACCTAATATATTTAGAGCAATAATTTTTTAAACACAAATATATTTTAAAAATCCAATTTGTGTTCAAAAAATCATTCCTCTCGATGTATTGAGTCAAATTGATATTTGAGGACATATATATAATTAGGAGAACAAGACGAACACATAATAACTAGTTTCATATCAATCTGAGGACGTTTGATTTATGAATCGATTTTGTTCAAAATTTACTGATGGACTTAGGCAGCTCAGTATGACATGAACTAATTGCTATATGTTCGTTTAGTTCTCCTGATTATATTCATGTCCTTCAATATTAATTTGACTCAATACATTGAAAGTGATCCTGTCCGAATGCTGAACCAACGGACGTTGGGCACGTGGCGCTCCCCTGCTGCTGATGTGAGTCTCCGACTAACTGCACGATGCTCCGGCGATCCTGCAACAAAATCGAGCCGGGGGGGGTGTCCCGGCGACGGCCCTCCGACGCTCAAGTTAGGCGAAGGAATAAGAAAGTGGCTTAGGAAATGTAGATTTGCATACCTCCGGTTGAAGAAGTGGAGTCCTTATATAGACCTCTTGAAGGAGCCTGGGCACACCAATCGAAGCGATCACCTGCTTTCGACCATGCCTAGGTGTGGGCCTGTCAGAAGGGCATCCATAAGACCATACTGCTACTGTATCAACATTTCCGTGACGTGATGGTGGGGCCTTTAATAGTGTCATCTTGCGTCAGGTCTAATCATCATGCCTCTGCTGACATGCCATATCCTAAGCCGAGCGAATAGGCCGCTCGGCTAACCACTGTTCCCTCGCCTCGATTCCGGCTGAGCAGACACCTCCGCTCGGCTATTATGTCCTCGGCCGAGTGGAGACCTCCGCTCGGCCACTCGGCTCCGGTTCTCCTGCTTTGGCGTCGGAGACCCAACCCTTTAGCTGGGTAATCTCTGGTTCCGCTCGGACGGGACCTCATATGTGGGTCCCCCATTTTTACCGCCGGATCACTTGCCTCCCCTTCAAGTCTAGTCGAAGGAGGTAGTGAGTCCGACTGACTGGACTGTATGTCCGAGCGGGTGCTCGTCGCCTTTTGTTTTAAAAGTATTCCACAGGTCGCTCGGCGTGTGCGCCGAATTCAGCCGTTCGGCGCTTGCTCAGATGTGACTCATGCGGCCTGCCGTCGTTGCCGCCTGTCCGAATCCCCTCGGGAACGGCGGCAATCCATTCCATTAAGGCTGCGCGTGCGTGGTATGGTGCACATTAAATGCGCCAGATAGCTCAGTGCCACGCGTCGACCATTGCGTGGCAGCAGCGTTACTTATGATGGGACGTCACCGTTTGAAATGGACGGCCCGATGGCGTCCTTGTTTCTCGTGACCTGGATCGGACGGTGGAGGCCGATCGGCCTCGGCCATATAAAGCCTCAGTCTCCCTCCTCTGTCGCACGTTTGCTCGTGTTTTGTCCTCCGGACTCTTCTGCTGCTGCGGCCTCCGGCGATCCAGTTCCTGTTTTTCGACGGCTACCATCTCATCGGTGATCTTTTCCGCCCGTCTCCTTCTTGTTGGTGCAACCTTAGGTCAAGGTTGACCTGGTTGACCCGACTCGAGGTGACTTGACTCGAGTTGTATTTTGATGTTTGACTTGGGAAGATTGTCGGTGCAACCTTAGGTCAAGGTTGACCTAGTTGAGTTGCATGTTGATGTTTGACACTCGTGAGAGAGTTGTATTCTTGATGTTTGACAAGAATAGGTGTTTGGGAGATTGTAGGTGCAACCTTAGGTCAAGGTTGACCTGGTTGACCTGATTCAAGAAAAGTCCAAGCAGGGAGCTTGGCACGCGAAAAGTCCAAGTATGGAGACTTGGCAACGGAAAAGTCTAAGCAGGGAGCTTGGCACTGGAAAAGTCCAAGTATGGAGACTTGGCACTAGAAAAGTCCAAGCAGGGAGCTTGGCACGCGAAAAGTCCAAGTATGGAGACTTGGCACTGGAAAAGTCCAAGTATGGAGACTTGCTGGAAAAGTCCAAGTATGGAGACTTGACGGAGAAGTCAAGCAGGAGCTTGGCACGAGGGAAAGTCCTAAGTGGGATGTTAGGCGGTTGGAAAGTCTGTGGGGCGGTGGGAAAGTCCTAACTGGGATGTTAGGCGGTTGGAAAGTCCTGGTGAGTGACGAGACTGGGAAAGTCCTAAGCGGGATGTTAGGCGGTTGAAAAGTCCTGGAGCCAGGCGGTGAGAAAGTCCTAACTGGGATGTTAGGCGGTGTGGAAATCCTGGTGAGTGAAGCCGGTGGAAAGTCCTGGTGAGTGGGCAAGGGAAAATCCAGATGGATCAAGGGTGATCGGACATCTGGTGTTGAGAAGTCCAAGTGAGTAAAGCTTGGCATATGGAGTCGGAGAGGGCTCGGTAGCTCGTTCTCCGAACTAGGTTAGAGAGGGCAATCTAAACCTAGGAGTTGGATCGGTCTGCAGACCGATCCAGTGATACTCAGTGTTTCCTGATCGGTCTGGTGACCGATCAGATTCCACTCAGTAGCATACTGTGGAGTTCCTGATCGGTCCACAGACCGATCAGGCAACGATTAGAAGCGAAGAAAGAAGCTCCTGATCGGTCCAGGGACTGATCGGTCCAGGGACCGATCAAGTGTATGCCTGATCGGTCACCACGACCGATCAGGAGACGAGTGCGATCAGGTCTCTCACAGAGAGCTGGGAGAGCTGGGATCGGTCTGGGGACCGATCAGCACAGGGCCTGATCGGTCCCCACGACCGATCAGGAGGTTCCCTGATCGGTCCATGGACCGATCAGGGACGGAACAGAAGCAAAGGCTTCTGGCACTAGCCGTTGCGACGCAACGGCTAGTTTCTTCGCTGTCTTCTTCGCAGGTATAAAGGGGTCGAGGGCTGCTGCTGCATTTTCTCTCCTTCCTCTTCTCTTCTGCTACTGAGCTGCTGGTGTGCTCTTGAGCTTTGCTGAGCTCTCATCGCTGCTGAAGCTCTGCGTGAGTTTCCTGCTGGTGTTCTAGCTGCTGGATCTGAGAAGCTGCTGCTTCATCAAGGTTCCAGTCGACAACAAGAGACTGTGGCGAGGTTTCTCCACCCATAAGGAGTATTTATTAGCCGGGTTTCCGGGGATTCATCCACCGACGGATTGACAGGGCTCGTCCACCTTACGGACACGCCGAGGAGTAGGAGCCCTAATCTCCGAACCTCGTTACATCCTTGTGTTAAGGTTTGGTTTTCTTCTCTTTCGTTTCTTTGTTGTATTTTCCGCTGCGCTAACCCTAGTTTGTAGAAAGAAACGCGAAAGATTGGGGTCGGCTATTCACACCCCCCCTCTCTAGCCGTACGAAGGATCCTAACAAGTGGTATCAGAGCGAGGCCGCTCTTCGACGGATCAACACCCGGGGGAGCACGGGCTAGAGATGGATCTCTATGGAGAAGATATCACGATTCAACCCTTCTACGAGTCTCACGACAACTTCACGTATTGGAGGGTAAGGATGATGTATTTTCTTAGGACTAATATGTTAAATTGGTTTTGTGTACAAGAAGGGTTTTCCCCTCCGATGGATGAGGAAGGAAAACCTATCAAGAAGAAGGAGTGGACGAAAGAACAAATCCGACAATCCGAAATCAATGACGAGGTAACAAAAATTATTGAATTTGCGTTACCTAATAATGTTTTGTGCAAGATAGATAGGTACAACAACGCCAAGGAATTGTGGAACAACTTGGCCAAGTTTCATGAGGAGAGCTCCACTTCAAGCCATGAAGAGGAGCCTAGTGAGCCAAGTAGCTCACATCATGGAGGGAGCGAATTGAGAGTTGAGGGCTACTCAACATCCAAGGAAGAAGAGGAGGAGAGTTCCTCTTGTTCAAGTTCGGAGCAAGAAGAAGAAGTTTCCACCTCCGGAAGGGTTGAAGAAGAAAGCTCATCTCCACCCTCAACCCTAGGTAACTCAAGCAATTTAAGTTCAATTAAATTACACATTATGTGTTTTGAGTGTAGGGAACATGGACATTACAAGAGTAAGTGTCCAAAGAGGATAAGAAAGACTCCACCGGCGCCAAAGGTCAAGGAAGCCGGAGTCCCGAAACGCAAGGGCAAGGAGCACATCGTGTGCTTCCAATGCAAGCAAAGGGGACACTATAGGAGCCATTGTCCGAGGGGGAGGCAACCTCACAAGGGCAAGAGACCGGGCACAACGATAGGGGGAGCTAAGGCAAACCCTAAGGTAACCTCTAAGGTTCATTATTGCAATTCTAATAAAACTCATGCTAGTAGTTTTGTTGCAATTGTTAATAATGATAAGCATGTTAACTTTAGGAACCAATACATGTGCTTAGGAGCTAAACATGTTAGCCTAGGTAAGGATAACACTAGAAATACCAACCCTAGGATTAACGCTTCTAAAGTTAAGGAAAACCTAGGTAGAAATCCCAAGAAGACTAGACACATGTCTAGGAATATCTCAAGAGAAAATGACAAATTAAAACTTGAGGTATTAGAGAGAGAAAATCAAGTCTTGAGGTCAAGACTTGATAATTTAGAAAAGGCTCTTAAAAACATGGAGAAGTCATCTCTAGGGTTTAAGAGTCAAAAACTCAAGTCCAAGGACAAGAAAGGTTTGGGTCACAAACCTAAGTCCCAAATGGTCAAGCCCACTTACCACAATGTTCCATTCGATTATGGAACAAAACCTATGGCTAGGAAGACCATTACCAAGGTTACAAGGGGAGTCACCCCTATAGTTGACCTTGACGAGACCCAAATGACAAAGGCTTCAAAGCCTAAGAGGGTCATTAGGAGGGTTGCTAGGGAAGTCATCCCTAGTGAATATTTAGTGAACCCAATGAGCTCAAATAGGTATTGGGTTCCTAGGAGCATCTTCTCTACCCCATAAATGGGTTAGAGAGTGTCAACTCCAATAAGAAGGGTAGTTAACCCAACTTTGAGGAAATTGACACTCAAGGAGCATTTTCAAGGTTTTGAGAACTTTTGAAAATGAAATGGAATTATCATTTACTCCTTTGAAGAGTTAAATGTGCCTAAAGATTGGAAATTTCATTTTTAATCTTATTTGGCACAATTTAAGAAAACCTAGAGAAATACCATAATTGAGATTTTGGTTTTCTCTTAGGGATATATGGGCAATCTAGGGTTAGATTTTAAGTTAGCAAAGGCTAAGGATGCTTAGATAGGGAATTTAGGTATTTTATTTGTGCTAACTTGCCATGATTGGTTGCCATATGCCATGCCATGACATCATATTTATTTTATTATCATTTGAAATGTCATGATAATGCTTAGGTTATCTATATGTCATGTTTATTTAAGTTTTCAAACTTTATGCCATGACATCATGACATTGGCACATGTTTTTACTTATGATATCATTTTATGCCATGTCATCATCTCTTGCATTAATAATCAATGAAATTGATTTAAGGATGAAAAACACATTTTGATATTGAGATCAAATTTGTGTTTAGAAAATGCATGAGACCTTAGTCTAAGATACCTAAACCCATATCTCACATCAACATTGACTTGGATGTGTTTGATACACTTTAGATGTATGTGAGATATTAGGATCATGAGTTAGGATCAAGGTGCATAGTTTTTGTACCTAGATGAGCCTAATTCAAGAAATGGAAGATCATAGGGAAAGCTAGTGTACAAGTCATGTACATTTAGCCCTAAGATTATGGTCATAAATTAAAAGGTTTAAAATCATTTTGAAATTGATTTGGAAAACCTTGATGAAGCTTTCCTAGTGATAGCATTCATCATTGACCAAAGTGATACAAAGTTGAGCTAAACTTGAACTATTTCAAAGTTTTTGAACTTTGTATCAAGATTGAAAAATGGAAGTTATTTTCATAGAAAACTATTTTTTTTCTCGATAGTATATGTTATGAGGAGTGTATCCTCAAAGTTTCATAATTTTTGAAATTTTCTGGAATTGTTTATGAGTTTCTGAATTTCGGGTAAAAGAAATTCAGGAATTCTGATAAGGGAGCTTGGATCGGTCACTGGACCGATCCAGGGAGGTGTGGATCGGTCCGGAGACCGATCCAGTAAGAGGCAGTGAGGCAGTCCGATCCCAGTGAATGTGGATCGGTCTGGGGACCGATCCAATGGGATCCTGATCGGTCTGCTGACCGATCAGGTCGTGCCAAATGCTGATTTTCCGACTGTTTGTCTGAAATTTCAGCTGGGAATTGGTGTTTTGGATTTCTAAAGGTTTGGAACTCTCCAAGACATTGTTGGTGCAATGGTCAAGGGGGAGTTGACCTTTAGGGGGAGTTTTACCTATTAGTCAAGGGGGAGTTGACTTTTAGGGGGAGTTTTTACTCTTAAAGACTTGAGTGATATGGGACTTTCATTAGGAAGAAACTCTTGACCTTGATACCCTCTTTTTCCTTTTTGATGTGTGTCAAAAAGGGGAGAGTGTTCATTGGAGAAATTATTGGAGAACCCAAGTTAGGTTATCGGGTTAACCTAAGCTAGGGAAAGAATGTCAAGGAATGTTCAAGAAAAGAACATTGAAATTCTTTTTGATGTGTGTCAAAAAGGGGGAGAATTATTGGAGAACCTAAGTTAGGTTATCGGGTTAACCTAAGGGGAGAATGTCCAGAGAATGTTCAAGGAAAGAACATTGGACATTGGAAGATGGTTGGAAAACCTAAGTTAGGTTATCGGGTTAACCTAACTTGATTATGGGTTTTGTCAAACATCAAAAAGGGGGAGATTGTTGGTGCAACCTTAGGTCAAGGTTGACCTGGTTGACCCGACTCGAGGTGACTTGACTCGAGTTGTATTTTGATGTTTGACTTGGGAAGATTGTCGGTGCAACCTTAGGTCAAGGTTGACCTAGTTGAGTTGCATGTTGATGTTTGACACTCGTGAGAGAGTTGTATTCTTGATGTTTGACAAGAATAGGTGTTTGGGAGATTGTAGGTGCAACCTTAGGTCAAGGTTGACCTGGTTGACCTGATTCGGGAAAAGTCCAAGCAGGGAGCTTGGCACGCGAAAAGTCCAAGTATGGAGACTTGGCAACGGAAAAGTCTAAGCAGGGAGCTTGGCACTGGAAAAGTCCAAGTATGGAGACTTGGCACTGGAAAAGTCCAAGCAGGGAGCTTGGCACGCGAAAAGTCCAAGTATGGAGACTTGGCACTAGAAAAGTCCAAGTATGGAGATTTGGCACTGGAAAAGTCCAAGTATGGAGACTTGGCACTGGAAAAGTCCAAGTATGGAGACTTGGCACGGAGAAGTCCAAGCAGGGAGCTTGGCACGAGGGAAAGTCCTAACTGGGATGTTAGGCAGTTGGAAAGTCCTGGTGAGTGAAGCCAGGCAGTGGGAAAGTCCTAACTGGGATGTTAGGCAGTTGGAAAGTCCTGGTGAGTGAAGCCAGGCAGTGGGAAAGTCCTAACTGGGATGTTAGGCAGTTGAAAAGTCCTGGTAAGTGAAGCCAGGCAGTGAGAAAGTCCTAACTGGGATGTTAGGCAGTGTGGAAATCCTGGTGAGTGAAGCCAGGTGGAAAGTCCTGGTGAGTGAAGCCGGGCAAGGGAAAATCCAGATGGATCAAGGGTGATCGGACATCTGGTGTTGAGAAGTCCAAGTGAGTAAAGCTTGGCATATGGAGTCGGAGAGGGCTCGGTAGCTCGTTCTCCGAACTAGGTTAGAGAGGGCAATCTAAACCTAGGAGTTGGATCAGTCTGCAGACCGATCCAGTGATACTCAGTGTTTCCTGATCGGTCTGGTGACCGATCAGATTCCACTCAGTAGCATACTGTGGAGTTCCTGATCGGTCCACAGACCGATTAGGCAACGATTAGAAGCGAAGAAAGAAGCTCCTGATCGGTCCAGGGACTGATCGGTCCAGGGACCGATCAGGTGTATGCCTGATCGGTCACCACGACCGATCAGGAGACGAGTGCGATCAAGTCTCTCACAGAGAGCTGGGAGAGCTGGGATCGATCGGCCTGATCGGTCCCCACGACCGATCAGGAGGTTCCCTGATCGGTCCATGGACCGATCAGGGACGGAACAGAAGCAAAGGCTTCTTCCCTGATCGGTCCACAGACCAATCAGGGTTCTAGCCGTTGCGACGCAACGGCTAGTTTCTTCGCTGTCTTCTTCGCAGGTATAAAGGGGTCGAGGGCTGCTGCTGCATTTTCTCTCCTTCCTCTTCTCTTCTGCTATTGAGCTGCTGGTGTGCTCTTGAGCTTTGCTGAGCTCTCATCGCTGCTGAAGCTCTGCGTGAGTTTCCTGCTGGTGTTCTAGCTGCTGGATCTGAGAAGCTGCTGCTTCATCAAGGTTCCAGTCGACAACAAGAGACTGTGGCGAGGTTTCTCCACCCATAAGGAGTATTTATTAGCCGGGTTTCCGGGGATTCATCCACCGACGGATTGACAGGGCTCGTCCACCTTACGGACACGCCGAGGAGTAGGAGCTCTAATCTCCGAACCTCGTTACATCCTTGTGTTAAGGTTTGGTTTTCTTCTCTTTCGTTTCTTTGTTGTATTTTCCGCTGCGCTAACCCTAGTTTGTAGAAAGAAACGCGAAAGATTGGGGTCGGCTATTCACACCCCCCCTCTCTAGCCGTACGAAGGATCCTAACACTTCTCAGTGAGCCTTCTTTTTTCGCTTACTAGGTCTTCCCTACTCATTTTACCTCTCTTTCGTTCCTATTCCTTCGATTTCTTGCTGTCCTTTTGTCTCTTTGAGATGGCGAGCTCTTCCGAACCTGCTACCCATGTTCACGGTCCATGGTATACGAGTATGGAGAGTAGGTTCGATGAGGAGCACGCCCGGCGCGTTGTTAGGACCTACGGGATCCCGAACGACCATGAAATAGTTATAGCCGACCCGACCGACCGGCCCCATAACCCGCCGATCGGTACCATTTGTTTTTTTCTGGACCAATTCCAGGGTGGCCTTAGGTTTCCTACCCATCCATTTATTTTAGAAGTTTGTAATTATTTCCGCATCCCGCTCGACCAACTTGTGCCGAATTACTTTAGGCTACTGAGCGGGGTGGTCGTCCTCTTTAGGTTGCACAGTATCCCACTTGACCCCAAAATATTCCACTACTTCTTCTACCCCAAACAATCCGAGTTGGGTACTTTTATTTTCCAAAGTAGAATAGGCTTCAAACTTTTTGAGAACATGCCGACCTCCAACAAGCACTGGAAGGAATTCTTCTTCTATATACGACTTCCCGAGCGGCCAACATTCCGAACCAAATGGCAGACCGCTGTGCCGACCCAGCCGGAGCTCGGCAAATTCAGAAGCAATCCGGCCTACCTTCATGCGGTAAATTTCTTGTCCGGTCAGCGGTACAAGATCGACCAGTTGCTTCTCAAGGGGGTGTTGTACATTTTTGGATTATCTCCCGTTCGGGTCAATCTCCCCTACCGCATGGGTAAGGACTCTTTACTCCCTTCGCCTTTTTTGTCTAACTGGTTTTAATTTCTTCCACTGCAGCTAAAGTCATGTGGCGCTCCAAGGCTACCGATCATCTGAAATTGAAGGCCGTGGAAATTGAGGCGGCTACCAAAAAAGAACTCGCCGAGCGGGGTCTCATCCCCAGCCGCCCGGCAGATGCAGGAGAGGGGGGGGGGGCGCAGTCCGCCCCTCAAACAAAAGTTGCCCCATCCGCTTCAACGGAGGTTGAGGCGGATCCTGTTTCCTCTGCTCCAGCCGAGCTGGGAGTCCCCCAGGCCGGGGATTCACCACTGGAAGTTCGGCGGAAACGTCGAAGAGACTCCAGCCTTCCGCCGACCCAAGAGGGCGAACCACAGGCGTCGATCGAGATCACTTCTCCAGATCGCACGCCGTCGCAGATCAGGACCCCCGTGGCCTCGCCCACCGCACAGCCCTCTGGCTCTCCTCCACGGACTCGTCGTCGCTTACGACGGTTGGGCGAAACTTCAACCATAGGGGAGTCCTCGGGCCAGGCGACTGCGGCTGAGGAAGTGCCGGCCGGCCACCCGACCATCAAGACTACCCTTCGATTCCCATCGGAGGAATATTTATTGTCTGCCGATCGGCCATCAAGCCCCGTTCATGAAATAACCTTGACGGGTCCGCTCGCCAAACTTTTCGAGGATGCCCAGATTCGGGTGGCCCTCATGACGCCCAAGCAGCTCGGCGATAACCACATGCAGCAGGCCATTCAGGTAGGTCGGTTCCTGATTTTATTATTTCCCTTACAGCATTGGGCTGAGCAAATCGCCACTAGCCATCGGCTGGCCGAGCTGGAGGATCTTATGGAAAAACTCCAAGTCTCGGGGGGTCCATCGGCCGAGCGGGAGAAACAAGCCCGCGAGGCCGAACAGAAGAAGTCCACCGACCTGGCTACAGAGGTGGCTCGACTTGAAGGCTTGGTGAAGAAGCGCGACGAAGACGTGAAGCGCGCCAGTAGCCGGAAGAAGCGGGCGATCGCTGATATGGACAAGATGAAAGTTGAAGTCCGAGCCCTAGATCAGCGATCTAAGGAGCTGGAAGCCCAACTAACTGCCGAACGGGATGGGCGCTCAGCTGAACGCACTAAAGCGGAGGTGGACCAGAAAGTTCTCCAAGACTCGCTAATTGCCTCCCGGGCGGCGCTCAGAAAATATAAGGAGGGAGAGCCGAGTCGCCTAGCAGCAGCGCGCCAAGAATACCTCCGCTCGGAGCGGTTCGGCACAAAATTCGGTGGCAACGTCTCCTCAACTTTCGCCGAGGCGGTCAAGGTCACCATGGCGTACTTGAAGAAGGGGAGGCACCTTCCTGCTGACCTGAGCATTCCCTCTTCTGATCTGGTGGCTATGATTGACGATATCCCGGACGCTTTCTTCAACTTCGAAGACCCCGAGTGAAGAGTGTTCCTCGTCCCTTTCTTGTTTTTGCATTTCTTACGCTCAGCGTAACTTTTTGTACTTGCCGTTCGGCATGCTTTCCCTTTAATGCAATTATGTCTTTGCTTGCGTCTTCCTGATCATTATCCATAATATTCTTCTGTTTGCTTAACGTTTATGCTTAGAGTTAGTCATGCTCTAAGTGTTCTCCGTCACGCGGCCAATCAGCTTAACCCCTTAAACAAAGTCCGAGCGGGAGGGCCTACTCGCTCTGCACGTATCTGGCCTGTGTGAAGTCAACAAACGCCAAGTATCGAAGGACCAACGCCCGAGCGGGCCTAAATGTTTTAATACTTGTGGTTTCCGCGGTTTCTTATTCTCTGCTATTCGTTCGTCCGCCCGGGGTATTTATAGTCGCCGGACCGACTCTCGATTTTTAACGACGGAGCTCGTCGGTCTTCTGCTCGGGGATTTATAGACGCCGGCTCGTCTCTACGGTTTAACGTCTGGGTTAGACGGTCTTCCGCTCGGAGGGTTTATAGCCGGTTGGCGCGGTTCTCGATCTTTAACGACGGGGCTCGTCGGCGCGGATATTTATAGCCGGTCGGCGCGACTCTCGATCTTTAACGACGGAGCTCGTCGGTGCGGATATTTATAGTCGGTCGGCACGGCTCTCGATCTTTAACGACGGAGCTCGTCGGTCTTCCACTCGGATATTTATAGCCGGTCGGCGCGGCTCTCGATCTTTAACGACGGAGCTCGTCGGCGCGGCTCTCGATCTTTAACGACGGAGCTCGTCGGCGCGGATATTTATAGCCGGTCGGCGCGGCTCTCGATCTTTAACGACGGAGCTCGTCGGCGCGGATGTTTATAGCCGGACGGCGCGGCTCTCGATCTTTAACGACGGCGCTCGTCGGCACGGATATTTATAGCCGGTCGGCGCGGCTCTCGATCTTTAACGACGGAGCTCGTCGGCGCGGATATTTATAGCCGGTCGGCGCGGCTCTCGATCTTTAACGACGGAGCTCGTCGGCGCGGATATTTATAGCCGGTCGGCGCGGCTCTCGATCTTTAACGACGGAGCTCGTCGGCGCGGATATTTATAGCCGGTCGGCGAGGCTCTCGATCTTTAACGACGGAGCTCGTCGGCGCGGATATTTATAGCCGGTCGGCGAGGCTCTCGATCTTTAACGACGGAGCTCGTCGGCGCGGATATTTATAGCCGGTCGGCGAGGCTCTCGATCTTTAACGACGGAGCTCGTCGGCGCGGCTACCTCTTGTACGTGTGATCTGGCGTGGGGGGATCGGCTTGCTTCGGCCCTCGGTCCTCTGGGCGGCTGATGAGCGGCGTGCTGTTTCCGCTCAGCATGAGTAGGTGCCCGCTCGGTTAGAGTTTCCTTTTTCCGGGCGGCTTGCGCTTCCTCCACGTTGATGTATTCGTTGGCCCGGTGTAGCATGTGATCATAATCTCGGGGCGGCTTTCGGATGAGCGATCGGAAGAAGCCCCCATCCACTAGGCCTTGTGTGAAGGCATTCATCATGGTCTCCGATGTGGCCGTTGGAATATCCATCGCCACTTTGTTGAATCGCTGGATGTAAGCTCGGAGCGATTCACGGGCTTCTTGCTTGATGGCGAACAGACTAACGCTGGTTTTTTGATATCGCCGACTGCTTGCAAAGTGGTGGAGGAAGGCCGTTCGGAAGTCTTTGAAGCTGGTGATAGATCCGTCCGGCAGCCTCCGAAACCATCGTTGAGTCGATCCCGAGAGAGTGGTAAGAAAAACTCGGCATTTTACTCCATCTGTGTATTGATGGAGTGTAGCTGTGTTATCAAACTTACCCAGATGATCATCCGGGTCGGTTGTCCCATTATACTCGCCGATCGTCGGGGGCACGTAGTGCTTCGGCAGAGGATCTCGCAGAATAGCCTCTGAAAACTGGCGATTAATCCTCTCGGGTGATGCGTCCGCTCGGGGGGCTTTCCCCTTTCTATCATCTCGTCTAGGCATTTCATCCGAAAAAGATCCCCTATCTCTATGAGCTGGTACGGCCTCAGGGGTGCGGAATAGAGCCCGATGAAATGCAACGGTGGCCTGCGGTGCTTCTGCTCGGCCACCAGACGCAGACGTTGCTTGCTGCTCCGGCCGCTCGGCTGTTGCTTTCTGTTTTTGCTCCACAAGCTTGGCGGCCCTAATTTCGACCAGAGCGTCGAGTTCCTCCGTGGAAAGCGTCACCGTGTGTTGTCATCCAGCATCGTCCATTGTTCCCGTTCGGATGTAGGAGTTTTCCCACAGACGGCGCCAAATTGATCCTGTCCGAATGCTGAACCAACGGACGCTGGGCACGTGGCGCTCCCCTGCTGCTGATGTGGATCTCCGACTAACTGCACGATGCTCCGGCGATCCTGCAACAAAACCGAGCCGGGGGGTGTCCCGGCGACGACCCTCCGACGCTCAAGTTAGGCGAAGGAATAAGAAAGTGGCTTAGGAAATGTAGATTTGCATACCTCCGGTTGAAGAAGTGGAAGCCTTATATAGACCTCTCGAAGGAGCCTGGGCACACCAATCGAAGCGATCACCTGCTTTCGACCATGCCTAGGTGTGGGCCTGTCAGAAGGGCATCCATAAGACTATACTGCTACTGTATCAACCTTTCCGTGACGTGATGGTGGGGCCTTTAATAGTGCCATCTTGCGTCAGGTCTAATCATCATGCCTCTGCTGACATGCCATATCCTGAGCCGAGCGAATAGCCCGCTCGGCTAACCACTGTTCCCTCGCCTCGATTCCGGCCGAGCAGACACCTCCGCTCGGCCATTATGTCCTCGGCCGAGCGGACACCTCCGCTCGGCCACTCGGCTCCGGTTCTCCTGCTTTGGCGTCGGAGACCCAACCCTTTAGCTAGGTAATCTCTGGTTCCGCTCGGACGGGACCCCATCTGTGGGTCCCCCATTTTTATCGCCGGATCAGAAAGCATTAACGTTTTAAATATGAATGTGTTCGAAAAATATAATTCATATTTAAAAAAAATCACTTCTCTTAATATATTGAGATAAATTGATGTTTAAGGGCATAGATATGTGTTCGCCTAGTTCTTTTGATTATATCAATCCCTCAAATATGAATTTGACTCGATATAATGAAAGTAGTGATTTTTTAAAAATCAATTCGACTAATTTTTATTCATGTTCAAAAAATCATTACTATCAATATATTAAGTTAAATTAATATTTGAGGGCATGAATATAATTAGGATAACTAGATGAATGCATAGAAATTAGTTTTATGTCAATATGATATTATTTGATCCATCAACCGATTTTACCTAAAATAGACTTTTATACTGAAGCAAATTGATTTGATTGATTTTCATTATTAATCAACTGATTTGCTAGAAACTTTAGTAAAAAAGAATTCAATTCAATTGGTGTTAAAAGCCAATCAATTGATTATTAATTGATTCGACTAATTTATTTTCATCAATCGACTGATTTTTAGACAAGGGATAAAATAGAAAGTGGGTACATATTTTGATAATTTTGAAATTAATTCACGTGATTGATAATTTTAAAAATTTTCCTACGTGGTTCAATAAAAATTATTTTTATAAGCATAAGTTTAACTTGAGTTTGATTAATTTAGATATTATTAAACTCTAAATTCAAACTTATTTGATAATTTCAATCATTTACATTTTAAGTTTTTTTTAATTAATTACTGAATTTGATCATACATATTTATTTGCTCATTTTAAGTTTTTTTATTTATTTAGTAAATTGATAAGAATTTTATCGATGAAGATGATTCAAAATATATTCACAAATATTATTCACGAATATATTCATAAATATTATTCACAAATCTTGATAAACCAAACACACACATATTTAAACTTATTCTTATAATTAAACAAATTATTTAAACTTATTCATTTAATTATATTGAAGAAATATAAATAAATTATTATCAAATTAAATATTAAATTTTCTCACAAACGTCAATTTATTTACAGCTCGTGCCTAATTGCTATCTCCCTAATCCGCCCCCACAGTATTGAGCCGCGCGCATAGGCTAATTATATTAAATGGTTTTATAACAAACTGTAGGCTGTTTTGTACCGTGTCTCAGAGAATTTGAATTTGACTTGTCAATTGGTTTTACTGTGTGCCGCCTTACTGCTAATTAATAACGTTAATTGAACCGTGGTATTATTTGTATGAATTCCATCAACCACCTTCGGGGTAAGGAGATCGAAGGTGTAAGGAGATCAAATTCTCTGGTTAAAAAAGAATAAATTAAGGAATAAATCATTTATAATTATCATCGGATCACAATTGAATCATAATCATAATTATAAATGATCTATTTATTAATCCATTTATTTTTATGGACGAGTGAATTTAATTTTATATAAAAATAATTTCTTGTAAAAATTAAGGTAAAATTACGTAGAATAAAATTTGTTCTCGAGATCCTTTATAGTGAGAGTTTAGTGCACCCGATTATTTTTTATTTTTATTTTTTATAGTGGATTTAATTTCGGGAGCCACTGGTATGTATTATTTGATTGATAAAATCTAGATAAATACCTCTCTTATGTGTTAGTCATTATTTCAAAGGTTAATAATCGTCTGTGATTTACCTCATCCGTGTTAACTCTGAGACAGATTGACGGAAACATTCAGAGTAAGCGTATTCGTTTTTTTTTTCTTTTTTCCACCATGTGGTAAAAAGACGATTCGCTAGCCCCAGCGCCCCCGCCAACCCATCTCTAAGCCAACACGGAGGAGGTAAATCACGGATGACTACTAACCATTAGTGTAAATGGTCAAGACATTAGGAAGGTTATACTCAGTCACGCTGAATTTTGACCCCAATATTTTATATGATAACATCTTATATTTTAATCATCGCACTGTCCCTAGATGACAAAAAGATCCCTTTTTTTTCCACCCTGTATCACTTTGTTGGTGCCAAACGACGGACTATTAACAAAATCGGATGGAAGTTAGGAAGATAATAATAGCATTCTAAAATGGCTGCTGAGCACGTGCGTGAAAAAGCTGTGGCAGTGCCCCACTCAATAAAGAGCCCAGACAAGACTGCACTTATTCACCATTCATTAATCATCATTAATAGAGTAATACAAAGAAAAACAATGAAACTAAAACCTCAATTTTCCATTGTTTTTCCCCCCAATTTTTGTGCCGAGAGTTCATATGCTTCGATTGGATATGTATCAGAGCTGTTCTACTGCGATTGGATACTTGTTCTTGGGCATGCGAACCAGAGTTGGATTCAAACTCTCATCTTCATCCAACGATTCCCACCTGCAACAATAAACAAAGATATATATCAATCACCATCAAGTTTCTAGCTTCTTTATTAATCTCATTTAATAATTATGTTTACTTGTATCTGCAGAGGAAGTGGTGCATAAATATGCAGATCTCCAGCTTGGCCAAATGCATTCCTGGGCACATTCTTGGCCCGTGGCCAAACCCCAGGAAGCTGTAGGGCTTCAATGGCATCTGCAGTAGCTCCCAAATGAAGCACCATAAGTTAATTATCACCTTAAACTCAATTAGAAAAATCATTAGAACATGTAATTAATTTAGTCACGTCAAATCTGGAAGGATCAAATTTCTCAGGGTCAGGGAAGACACTCGGATCATGGTGCATGGAGACTACGTCCAAGTTCACTGCCCAGTCCTTCTTTATTTCATACCCTGAGAGAGAATGAGAGACAAATTATACATAAAAAGAGCAACTTAAGTAGTAATTTATTTACAAATAAATCACCATCAATGGTGAAATCCTCAGCTGCCTTTCTCGAGAACCAAGGTAAGATGGTGGCTTTCCTCAGCGTTTCACTGATCACCTGATCAACTCAAGAACAAAAAAAAAAAAACAAAAATTAAATCTTTTTGTCACATATCAACTTATCAAGAACTAGAATTTGAGTAAATATATTAATTCTTCTCACCTTGTTGGTATATGCCATGCTATTGACTTCAGACCAAGTGACATGATCTGAGTTGCTGCTGCTGCTGCTTCTTCTTGCATTCTGAATCTGCAAATGTTCTTCCTGAAAATTATATCGAACTGTTTTTTTTTGGCAATTTGCTTTGGAAGAATCGATGATGGAGATGATGTTAATTTTATTACTCTGAGGTTTTGCAGGACATCCGGGTTGTCTCCCAAGAACTTGATGAACCAAGTGAGGGCTGCTGTGGTGGTGTCATGGCCTGCGACGAGCAGAGTCAAAATGTTGTCCTTCAGCTGCGCATCAGACAGCTTCTCCGAGTCCTCATCGTCTCCGCTGTGCTTTCTCAGAAGAGATTGCAAGAAATCATCCTGCACTTCTTCGCCGCTCCTCCGCTTCGCGATCATTCGATCCAGCATCTCGTACATCCTGTTCCGAGCCTGGATCCCGCGGTGGAATGCCGTTCCGGGGATCTTGAAAGGTAGGGACGCGAAGGTAGCTGAGATGAGTTTGAAATTGGCGCGAAACTTCTCTTGTTCTTCCCCGGTCGGCGCCAAGCTCATGATCATGTTGGTGATCACCTTGAGCGTGAACTGATCAGCTCGTTAATTCAAATTAAACACGCAATTAGATTAAGCGCAATTTGGAATTCGACATTAATGATCTTACAGCCGAAGCTTCTTCGAGCACGAGGACTCTCCTTCCTGATTGCCACTCTTCCAAGGCATTAATGGCCCAGTGATTGATGAACTCCACGTTCTTCTTCAGGGACTCGACCGACAGAGGTTCTCCGATCAGTCTGCGGAGCTGCCGGTGATCCTCGCCGGCGGTGGTGAGAAGGCTCGACGGCCCGAGCACCTGCTTGCCGGCGTAGGACAGGTTGAGGCTCACCACTCCATCTTTTCCGGACAGGAGGAATCTGCTGGCCTCTCGCCCTGTCATGAAGATTGTGAACCTCCCCAGCACACTCGTCTTGAACACCCTCCCATAGCTGAGCATTCAAACAGTTTGGATCGATTGATCGATCGATGAAAATGAAAAAAACACACACACAGATTTCCACAATCACAAACCTGCGCTGTCGCTTCTTGATGAAGCTGTAAATGCCGGAAGGGCTGGAGAAATCTGAAACAAAGGCGACTGTCTCTCCTATCAAAGGCCATCCCAACTTTCCAGGGATGTTCCTCAGCTCCAATTGGGATTTCCATGAGCGAAACCAAATTGCTAGAACAGAAAACACGAGTACCGAAAACAAAGTGAGGATGTGTATGCCATCCAGATCCATAACTTCCTCTGTAAAAAACTAACTAGATCACTTTGAGTTCGAGAAGAAGGTGTGCATATCACATCATATAGCAAGCTTGTGTTTCTTAGACTTGTTAATATCGATCAATGAAGTTTTCTTTCTTTTTTTTTTCAAGCATGGACTGCTCCGTCAGAGTTTAGAAAGGATCGATGTTGATTTCTCAGATGGATTACTTTTTTGTTTTCCTTTCGAGAAAATGGATTTGTTTACATCAGATACTGATTGAGTGGGAAGTCAGTATCTTGCCGTTTTAATAGTAATTTAATTTGGGGAACAGTAAATCGCCGTTCGTTCGTATGAAAATGCTCGTTTAATTTAATCTGTTTTGCTTCGTAAGCAACGGGATTTTACAAAGATTTCTAGTTTTAATCGGTTGGTTAGTGAGAGTGGATGATATTAAGCCTTCGAGTCGGGTCAAAGTTAATAAATGACTGATTCTGTCCGAGCGCTGAGTCGATGGACACTGAGGGCGTGACGCTCTCTGCTTTCTTCTACGGGTGATGTGGATCTCCGACGAACCTGCAAAGAAGTCGAGCCGGGAAGGGGTTCTCGGCGACAACCCTTCGACGCTCAAGTCAGGAAGTGGAGAAGAGGCAGAGTAACGCTACTGTAGCTACAGTAATGAAAATCACATACCTCCGATGAAGTCTGGGGGTCTTTATATAAGACCCCAGAGAGGCACGCACACGTTTTTCGAGATGTACACGCTTCTCCAAATATACTTCAAATGTGGATGTCAGAAAAGCATGTCTGACGCCATTCCGCAATCGTCCAAGCGTATCTCTGGCATGACAGTGGAAGCTCCCACCGTACGATCCTCTGTACGG
Organism: Zingiber officinale; assembly: GCF_018446385.1. Taxonomy (NCBI): domain Eukaryota; kingdom Viridiplantae; phylum Streptophyta; class Magnoliopsida; order Zingiberales; family Zingiberaceae; genus Zingiber; species Zingiber officinale. Next base: position 135,867 of record NW_024589804.1, read on the forward strand.
CTCGGCTGGCGACCGTGCTGTTTGTCGGCGGTCGGTGTCTCGAGGCTGATATCGTTAGTTACTCCTTTTGTCTCCTTCTGGGTTTTGTCATCTAATGGTCCGGTCGGGACGACCACTCGGTTCTCCTGGCGTACTGGGATGTGAGTGTATCGGACCGACCGGGAAAGTCCACGATCACATGCTCGGATGAGATTGTGCCTTCTTGGTCTACGATTCTTCCGAGCGGCCTTGCCACTCGGACCGATGGTTCTTTTACCTTGAGCGTCGGAAACCCGACCCGTGGTCGAACTGTCTTCCGTCCGGCCTGGGGGATTTCCGACCGGGCTATTGGATGACCTATCCGCTCGGCAGGACTTAAGGGTTGACTCTCCTGAACTTTGACCTCCACGCGTCCTTACCATCGGATCAAGGACAATTGATGTGACAGCCAAAGTCAAAGAGGGATCAACAATTAAAGTCAACATAGTCAATTGTCACGGCCAAAAGTTCATCTGACTGGACCGATGTACCGGTCGGATGCTGATCCACTAAATACTGATGATTAGTTAAAGACAAGTCAGCACTCGCCAAAGGCAAAACTTCTTTATCATTCAAGACAGCACAATCAATTAGCTCGGTAGAGTAGTATAATCGATCAGAACTATGATCCACTCGGACAAATCAGACGCCCAATCCGATTGAGCTCTTTGGCCAAACAGATAAGCCGAGTAAGGGACAAGTCCCTAGCAACACTCCATAAAATCCAATTGCTCTACCATTGCAAGCGATTGTCGATTGGGTCACAAGAGGAACTCAATCAGCTTGCCAAGTAAGCTTGTGGTAGACCTCTCAACTCAATGACATCATATTCCTTTTTGTCATTTTATACCCTAGAGGATTGAGAATATTCTATCGGTAGACTTACACTAGAAGCTTCCACCCTATTAAGTGCAAGGATTATAGATCTATTTTGGAAAAGGTATTAGACACTAAAAAAAAATTTAATGATCTAGGCTTACAGTGGAGCATATTTATGATCTGTCTATTTTTTAAAATACTTTAAAATTCATATATAAACAATAACACTATAAAAATATCTCTATTATCGACATAGGTATGCAATACTACTCGATTACATAGGCTCATATTCATTGTTCATTCATACTATTGTTCGCTCTAATTAATTAGATCAGGGACTTGAACATCGAAATACTTACGTCGAAGATCTCTTCCTTAGTCCGGATGCTAACGCTCTGTTTTGACACGCCGGAATGATTCAGAGTCATTTTCTGGATAGTAAAAAATTTTCATTAAATCAATATCAAAATTATCTTTCTTAATTTATCATCTTCTCTTTCGGATATGATCCGTTTGAAAAATAAGTGCAAGCGAATTGTTCATTTGGCAAAACTGATTAATAAATCAATTTGCGTGGGAAATAATTAAAAATATAAACAAGATTCCGAATCTCCTTAATGATTTTATTACATTTTAGTTAAAATATTTAAATATTAATAATGATTGATACCGTGGAATCCACTTGGTACGAATTAATAATTACGAAAAAGGTCAAAGTTAAAACGGTCAACGTCGAGACTCAAAACCTCAACCGTATCCCTTGAGCGAGAGGAGCTATATAGACCGATCGGAGGAATCATTATCCAATCAGGCGTCTAGATGAAACAACGTTTGATTAGCCCGATCGACAAAAGATTCGATTGAGTGAGCCACCCGTCTGACTCGGGTATGTCATCGACAATGTAATGAATCGATAAAATAAAAAAAGAAAAAAATGAATAATTAATAAAAGGGAGATAAAATAAAAAATAACATTCCATCTATAATATTGAAAAGTCAAAATAAAGATATTTTTTATCTGTAATTAATATTATTAAATATGGATATATGAAAGACCACTAAAATAGATATAAAAAAATATAATATTTAAAAAAAAATAAAATTGATCTGGATCCCTAGTATTTTCATTTTCGTTTCTTCTATTTTTAATTTGAACGTCGAAACCTCAACATCAGAGATCATTTTTCTAATTTAATTTTGATTTACATAAAAAAAGTGAGATCCTCATCCAATTAATAGAACCGTCATTTCTCCAACTTTTCAACCTCACGTTTTCGAACCGGAACAATGATGAAAATCAATTTGCCCCATACAAGTTAAAGATTTTAAACGATGTAAGTTTCAGGATATCTCTGGCAAAAAATATTACGATAAATAATTTAATTGCGAGTTGATTTTCAAATTTACTTTTTAAAATCAAAATTTTGGCTGTTATAAATTGGTAAAGTTTTTAAACGATATCAAGATGGCTCATCGAGCTCTAAAATAGCCTATCTACGTGGCAATCATGCATTGGATAAAATAAGTGCAGCGGATCGCGAGCCGCGTGCTCTGATATTATTTACCGTTCGATTTGAGGCGATCCAATGGTTGACAATTACTATTCCCCATCCCGCTCAAACTCTCTGAAATAGCCAATCCGCGCCTTACCTTGCTTTCCTATTTAAACCACCCGTTGGTTCACCCAATTCTTCGCATCCAGCTCTCTCGATCTCCAAACCCTATTCTCTCTCTCTCTCTTTCTCAGACGTGCAATGGCCAGGACGAAGCAGACGGCGCGGAAGTCTACCGGCGGCAAGGCGCCGAGGAAGCAGCTGGCGACGAAGGCGGCAAGGAAGTCGGCCCCCGCGACCGGTGGCGTGAAGAAGCCCCACCGCTTCCGTCCGGGCACGGTGGCGCTGAGGGAGATCCGCAAGTACCAGAAGAGCACGGAGTTGCTGATCCGGAAGCTGCCGTTCCAGCGCCTGGTGCGCGAGATCGCACAGGACTTCAAGACCGATCTCCGTTTCCAGAGCTCCGCCGTCGCCGCCCTGCAGGAGGCCGCGGAGGCCTACTTGGTCGGACTCTTCGAGGACACCAACCTCTGCGCGATCCACGCCAAGAGGGTGACCATCATGCCCAAGGACATCCAACTGGCCCGTCGGATCCGTGGCGAGAGGGCTTAAGAGCCGTTCGATCTTTGTGTCTGGGAGGGTCGACTCCGTGGTTGATTTAGTTTTAGCCCTATGGTGTTTGTTTCGACATGTGTACGTTGGGGAAAATATTAATGCTAATCAATGTATTGCAGTTTGTCCAGTTTTAGTTTGTTTGTGCCATTTTCATCTCAGTAATTTACTATCTGTTGCTGACAAGTGATAGGCTGCTGCAATTCTTTGCAATGCTTCAATTAACAATCCAATCATGCTACAAGTGAAATGATAAATGCAAAAAACATCATAAACTTCTGAATGATAAATAGTGTTGCAATATCTCTGTTGCCACTCATTCGATACTGGCATGTTGTTGGTTTTCATTAATTCATCGCCTCAAGGTTTGCAAGATGTATTCAGCATAGAGATCCCTGAACAATTACACAATTGATACTTTTAGGTTTTCTACATTAAGTAGTTCAATATCTTTACAAATGCAATTTATTTGTTAGTTTGTAACTTGAGCAGAGAATGGAGAGTAACTCACATTGAGTGCTGGACGGCTTCACGAGCGCTCTTCGCAGGCAAGAAATCATCCACGGCAACCTCTTTATTCTCATTCTTTTTATCTGAACAATCTGGTAAAGGTTGTCTTCTATTTTTGTTTTTTTTAGATAATTAATTGATTCTTAGGAACATGACACCAATGAAGCATCTTATTAGATAGGATACAGTCTTCAAAAAAGCGTCGGATCTCTGCGAGTCTATGAGGAGGCAGCTCAGAAATATCATTGTAGTGACGGTATTCAGGATCGTCAGCACAAACTGCAATGATCTTATCATCTTTCTCCCCCTTTTGAGGGAAAGAAACAATTAGCATTAGTTGTGTATCTTATGAATTTAAATTGCTTTTATCTATCTACATCCTTGCCTGATCAATCATAGGCATAAGTCCAATGGCCTTGGCACGAAGGAAGCAGCCTGGAATAACTGGTTCCTGTATTTGTTGGAAAATATTCAGTTATCATTGTGATTATATTACGTCTCCATGGCAGCATAATTGAGAATAGGATTTGAACAATTTCAGGCAAAACATATATTAGGAGTAGCATCACTAATTTTTTGAATATGAGAGAAATGTATATGGCTTCAATCAACCTGCATAAGAACCAGAACATCAATAGGATCATTGTCTTCACATAGTGTGCGAGGAACAAAACCGTAGTTCTGAGGATAGACAACAGATGAGTACAAGACCCGATCAACCTGCAAGTGAAGCCCGCAAAACAATATTAGAAAGACACATTTTGCAAAAAATACAAAGAATTTGTCACTTAAATAAAATCTGCAGTTTACTTCATTGTTTGAATCAAGAAGAACAGGAACACTAACCGTAATCAATCCTGTCTTCTTGTCAAGTTCATATTTCACTTTACTCCCTTTTGATATCTCGACAACCTTTGTTGATTACCAGAAGCAAAAGGTATTAGCGATAGCAACTTATAAGGGGAAAAAAAGGTTTTTATTTATTATTGTTCAAATTTATTTCAAGGGTAAACAAATTCACATAATTACACAAAAGCAACCATTTATCAAATTGAAATTACATCAGGGCGAACTGATCTTTTTTTTTTTTTTTGTTTTTTTTGCAAAAACCATGCAAAACTAATGTGATTGTGGTACTTGTAGATGCAATTAATCTTCTATTTCACAAATAATTAACACCAATACATTCTTAGAGCATCTGCATTCGTGTTAAACTTGGAATGTTAATACCGACACGGACACCTTTTTATTGCCCTGTAGCATTAGCGTGTTCAAAGATTTCAACACGTTAATGCCTACAGATTTAAAATAAAAATAAAAAACAAACATTAAAGTGTTCACACGTTAAAGGCATTGCGGATGCTCTTAGGTCATTCACAACCGACTCTCATTAGAGAGTCCACATTGGCGTTAATGCCAATGTGGATGCTTTTAGTAGTACTATAGCATTAATACATTCAATTCCTTGAACGCGTTAATGTCTACAGATTAAAAAAAAAAATCAACATATTGACATTAACGTGTGAACACATTAATTCCTATGTGGATGCTCTTATAACACCCACCATCTCATCAAAAAACATGGAGTCCTGTCACATACTAATTATAACAACATATCTCTTTACCCACATTCTTTTAACCTGAACACTTATTAGTTATAGATCTAACAGTCCACTCAATTATCTTAAAATTATATCATATTAAATAAATATATTTTAAAATATTAAAATTACTATTATTATTATTTTAATAATCATGTTACTTTAAAAAAATAATTTCACTATTTTTTAAAAAATAGTATTAAGATTTTTTTAATATATCTATTAAATAAAATAGATGTTTGTAAGAAAATTTAATAAATAAAATTTTTTCAATACTTTGAACGTGTTCAAGTGAAGAGGTGTTATAACACCCTTTCACAATGGTGTTTAGCACCACATCCATTATGGATGCTTTTGCTAATATAATTTGCTAACTGAACTACAACTATTAGCAGAGTACTTACAACATTGAATATCGCAGGAGCCGCAGGACCTGCATGAATCATCATGATATGGTTAAACATTTGGTGATTATGATCGGAAACAAATAAGTTATGCAATATTGAGACACACGACCTATTTCAAGATCATGCCATGGATGTGCAGCTACAGATCGCTTTGATAGTGATGATAGGATTCTTTGATTCAGCTGTGGAATTAAGCTTCTCTGGGTTCCATTGGTCCCATTTTGTGTGCCCATGATCTACAACCAGAACTCCCCAAAATAATGTTATTACTATGCACAAGTCTCTTCAGAAATCATAGTTGATGCATGGCATTGCGTAATGTATGTCTATGCTTCCACAGTTTTACATAGTATCATCATCATCAGGAACATCGAGCTGTGATTTTATTTTTCTCAACTACTTCGGATCACTTACATTAATCTTATCCTCCACTAACTTTATAATAAAACCAACTAAATCATTTATTACACTAATTAGGTTACTTTGGTACAAGGATTTTGGTCTTCTAGCCCTTAATCTTACACTATAATTAACTCAAATCTTCTAATTTGATTCTGCATGGTAGACGGTCAGTCTAAGTTATGAAAAAAGGTAGATTTGCACAAATGAATCCATGGGTCTATATACCACTATCTATTTATCCTATTTTTGTATTTCGCTACTTCCTTCAGCCAGTTTAGTTAAACAATCCTGGAAATGAAATTTTACTATCGCAGTTTAAATGAATATCTAAATTTCTCAATTGGGTTGAGCAAGTTTGTGAAAGAAAACTCAGTTTCCCCAAAACTTGGGGATTCTATAAAAAATTATTTATAGTCAGAACCGGTTCGCTTCAATCAAATGCTTCCAAACAAAAGTGATATCCCTTTCGTTGAAACAGCTACCTGCTATCATTAACAAGTACAAAAACTAGAGTGGAAGCAGCAAAAAATGGACATTGGACCCAATCAAAAAATGCTTTCAAACAAGTAACTGTCAGATCCTTTTGTTGAAGCAGCAACCTTTAACTTCAGAGAACTTCTGAAATCCCATTTCCCACTGAGTTCGATCATAGGGGAAGAAAACGCATACAAATCTCGATAAAAACTCGACGACTCAAAATCTTCGATAAAAACCAAAGTAACATATCAAGTAGGGTGAAGAATCGAATGTGATCATGAGAAGGGAAGAGAAGAGAGGAACACACCTCAAGCAAAAGACGACGGCGACGGCGACGGCGTGTGGACTGGAAGAACGTCTATTGCTAGGGATGCGATGAGATGCGAAGCCCGATCCCTCTTCCTTTAAATAGAGACCCATTAACGTGGGGAAGCGGCACGCGGAGTGGAACATTTGCCCCGGCACGACTCGGGCGGTTCGGCCCGATATCCGAGTCATTGACAGCATCAATCGCGGAGTAATTGTTGACACGTCGGAGCGTGATCGTTAGTCAACCGCCAACGGGCCTGCACGGCGACAGTCCATCGATAAGCGACACGTGGACCTTTTCTGCCGTGGATGGATACGATTCCTTGACGGTTGAATTTAAATTCGAGTGGATGAGTTCGCATAGAATTGTTTCCAGCGCTGCGGCACGTTCCTTTTCTTTTAAAATAATTTTTATTCGAAAATTTTCTAAATAAAATTAAATCAAAGATAATTTTTTGATAAGAAAAAAAAATACAAATTGATAGGGTCGACGACAAAAAAATATTGCATAGAAATAATCTCCACCTCCGTCGGCCGCCGGCCGCCGGCCATCGCTAACAAAATTAATTACAAGGTCCATCCAGTAGGAGAGAAGAAGCGTCACCAATTAATCTTCCAATTAACCATAATTAATCCTATCATACGAATAATTAACTTACACCCTTTTAAATTCCATGCTCCAGTCTCTTGGATTCCCCTTCAAATTTTGATGCTCGTCTCTTGGAATATCCACCGGATACTTGAAGAGCAGTTCGTGTCAACAGAGGAGGAGGAGGAGGAGACAGAGATGGGAGCGTGCGCGTCGAAGCCGAAGGTGTCGAAGGAAAACAAGAACGCACCTCTAACGAGGGACGTCGAGGTCGAAGAGAAGAAGGAGCTTGCGGAGGGAGACGTGGCGGAGAAGGAGATTTCCGGCTCCGGCGCCGAAGAGAAGGGTGAAGTCCTGTTGAAAGAGGTAGACTACTTATTTATTCCTTTTTTTTTTCATATCTTTTTAAAAGAGTTTCTTCTTCTTCATCAGTAATTATGAAGAAAAAAGAGCAAAGTTTTTTGATATTTTACTTGCAACAGGAAGAAGCAAGAGAAACAGAGCCATCTACAGAGCAAATCAAACTGGAACAGCCCGTGGAAGATGAGACTGTCCTGGTAGTAATCAATCAGTGTTCTTTACCCTTCCTAACGAATACAAATTCTTAAACAAATCGATCATTTCGATTAGGTGGAGGGCAAGAAAGGAGAGCAATCAGCAGAGGAAGCAGAGTCGAAGACCACGCCAGCAGCAGCTACAACGGATGAGGAACTCAAAGAAGCCAAACAAGAAGAACCAGAGGCGAAAGCTGAAGCGAAAACTGAAGTGACAGTTGTGGGAAAAGAAGAAGAGGAAGAAGAAGAAGAAGAAAACAAAGGTGCCGACGTTACCCAGAAGTCTGCTGTGGAAGTGGAAACTAAAGCCACCGAAACACAAGTGCAGGAGATCAGCAAGACGGTTTGAGAATGCATAAGGATTTTGAATTATGAAAATCTAAAATTTCGATGGTTTTGTAACATCATACATACGTCGAGCTTCTTTTGGTGGTGACCAAATAATCGTCAACATCGTGTTACATTTTTGCTAGTTTTTACATGGATTAGTATGGAATTCGCTGTGCTTCTCTTCGTGGTTTCTTTTCTGGCTCCCCCGAGCAATGTTTCTTTCTTTACTTGTTGGGATTGAGCAATGATATAGTCAGACTAAAAAAATTCTAAGGAAAAATTCAAGGATAGATATATAAAGTCATGACCCATCATTTCATTTTTTATGGACCCCATTATTTTATGTGTCTATCCTTAAGATTTTCTTTGAAATTTTTTTCTTGAGAAAATCATTTTTCGTCAAAAAAAGGGGTGAGTGAAGATTTATTAATTATTAATAGGAAGTAAAAGGAATAGAGGGAAAGGGAGCAAAAATAAAGGTGTCTTTGATTTATTTATATTTTCATTTCATTTTTTAGAAAATTGTATTTTTCTTATTTTTCATAAAATGATTTTTCTGTATTTTTCGTTTTCTTGAAAATGAACGTGGAAAATATAAACCAAATATGTTTTTTCATTTTCTTAGAAAATATAAATAGAAAATAACATGAAAAATATAAACCAAACACCTCCTAAAATATTTATATTCTCTGTGTTTGGAAGATTAGGAAGGTTCGTTAACGTAATATATATTACTGTGTTTGGGAGGAATGTGAGGGTAATGAAGATTAAATATATAAAGTTACAAAACTACCCGCACTTTTATTAAAAACTTGTGTGCACAAGAGCCCCGTGCATCTTGTATATTGATACGGATATATGAGGAGGGCTCGAAGTGTGATAATAGGGAAGACGAAGGGCATTATTGTCATCTCACTTGCTAAGGGTTTTGAGTATAAGGGGAGCACGGTTCACGCAGAGGAAGGGGGCCGCTGTGCACAGGAGGGAGCTCCTTTGGTGCGTGTCCGCCATCGCCGGGGAGGAATAGGAGAGGGATTTTTCCACCGCCATGATCGCGCGAAAGCCATGACCAGCACCCCATCCTCCACGCCGCCGCCGCCGCCGCCGACTTCTCCTTCCTCACCAGCTAGCCACCTCTCTCTCTCTCTCTCTCTCTCTCTCTCTCTCTCTCTCTAGCTCACTCCACGCTCTGCTCCGTGGGGAGCTGTAGTCGCCGCCAGGGAGAGCACACCTTCAGTGCTACCGCCGTTTCCAGCGGTTGCCGGTACCTCCTGCCGCCCTCAGCAGCTGTGGGTTCTGCCAACGGCAGCCACCGCTACCTCCGTTCGCGGTCATAGCCGCAGCGTCCAGCGGCCTTTGCCGCTGCCGAGTCCGGCGGCCATCGTCGCTGTGTATAGCGACCACCGCAGTCCCTCTTGGCGTCTAGCGCTGCCTCTTCTTTTGGTGTCTAGCGCCGCCGCCTCTTCAGGCGTCCAGTTTCGCCGCCTCCGGCGATTATTGTCGCCACCGCCTTAGGCGGCTACTATTTCCAGCGGCCACCGGCATTGCCTCCGGTGAGCGTCGCCCCCCGACAACAACCTCCGTCGCCCTCCGGGCAGCCACCGTTCGAGTGCTCAGAGCCACTGGAGACAGCTACTCACCAGGCGGACATTTATCTACTATTCAGAGCCGCGACGACTCGGTCAGCACCACGACCAGCTCACTCATCCATCTGAGGGCGCCCCCTGGGCCAGGGTACGTTCTCGTACTCGGTATCTGTTCATTTTATTGCTATACTATTATACGGTTACTTATATGTCTGTGGGATTCGCCTCGAGCACCGAGGTACCAGAGACCGGGGGAACCCGATCGCTGGATACAGGTACAGTTGACCGGAGGAGGACTTCTGACGATCTGGTCAACATAGAGGACAGCTCACCACCGGGTCAAGAGGATGCGGTCAACCCTCTAGACACGTCATACCGGCAGGTTCGTCTCCTCAGCTTCCAGACAGGAACATATATATTTATTCGTTAAGACACATATTCAAGCAATTGTAGTTCATTTGTTAAAGTCGACGTCGGCGTCGACATAGAAGTCGGCATAGAAGTTGGAATCACGGTCGACATAGAAGTTGGCATCGATGTTGGCGTCAAAGTCGGCGTTGGCGTTGAAGTCGATGTTGGTGTTGAAGTTGGCGTCAACGTCAAAGTCGGCGTCAACGGAGTATAAGCGTTGGGTAGTGTGAGTCAAGTGATGCGAGTACTTTTGTTTCGACGTAAAGAATATATAGAACAATGATTTTTAAAATTAATATAATAAAATAGAGATAAAATTGGAACATAATATTTTAAAATTTTCCTCTTACCCTTCCTTCCTTACACCTAAAATTGGGATGTAAGAAATTCTTTAATTTCATAGATAATCCTTCTTCTTTTTTACCCTTCCCTCCCCTTTCCTCATCTCCTTCCAAATAGTACATTTCCGAAGGGGAAGAAAGGGAGGGAAGTAAAAGAGTTTGGGAGTGAGCGAGGTTCGTTAAGTAACATATGTATGCGTTAGAAAGGATGAAAAGTAATGATTAAATATATAAAATTAACTTAGTTTTTAATTAAACATTGATTTAATTTTTAAAATGAGGATAAGATTAAATAAAATATTTGAAAAATATTTGAGTTTCATTCCTCTTCTTTACTCCCCAAATTTTTCTAAATTTCCCTTAGGATGTAAAAAAATCTTCCCAATAAGATAAGTTAACTTATCCATTCTTATCTTTCATTTCTTTTAATTTACTCATTTTAAAACAAGTTCAAAGTTCATGGTCCTGTCCGAAAGTCGAGGAGACGGAAAGTTGGGATGTGACATTCATACTGACCTCCTGTGGATTTCGCGCAGGCCTGGAATACAGACTACGTCAGTGCCAAGTTAGAGAAGGGGTCCCTGGTGTTGACCCTCCGACGCTCAAGTCAGTCACTGGCGATAAAGTGGAAAGCAGAGCAACAAGAAGACTACTGTAGCACAAACAGTGAATATCGCATACCTCTGTCGATGTTTGAACCATCTTTTATATAGAGCTTCGGTAGTGCACGTGCACGCTTCCCAAGGCAAGCACACTTCTCAAAACTTTCCCTGAAAAGATGTGTCAGTAAAGTGTCCCTGACACAGTACCTTAACGAGCCGAACATATCTCTGAAGTGACAGTGGAACCTTCCGCCGTACGATCTTCTGGCGGTCCATGCCCAGTGTTGGCGGCAACAACTCTCAAAAGGATATCACTGGATATCATCAGAAGTGTACTGTTAGAGCGAGCAGGTTGACCGCTGGGTTGGAATTCCACCGCCCTTGTGTCCCGTCTGGCCGGCCAGAACCTCATTGTTCCTGTGTGTGTGTCTGCTCGACCTAAGGTCCACCGTGTTATTGCCAAAGCATGTTGCCGAGTTGAGTGGGGTAGCCTCTCGACTGAAGTCTATTGCCAGGCCGAGCGGAATAGTCGCTCGGCCAAAGTTGAACTTTACATATCTTTGTTGTTTGGCCGAGCAGGGTAGCCGCTCGGCTTGGCCTCTGCACATTGCCTCCCTTAAGCGTTGGTTGTTTGGTTGCTCCCCGTGTCGGAGGCGACGGTGGGTCGAAGCCTTCTCCCCCACCGGGGTATACTTCGCCTGCTCGACCGATGCTATCTACACATTAACCGCCTTGACTTTGACCTCCTTTGACCTCCACTGTGGTAACCGGGTGGGGCCCTTCATCATCATCGCATCAGTTCCCTTTCCTTTTATTTGCCCTCACCTTCTCCCAAACAAATCGTTAGTGGCGAGGAAACAAGTGTCAACAATATAAAAATTTGATAGAGTAAAAACTTTAATAGGTGTCTATCTATTGCTAAAGCTTGAGTCATTAGTCATTAGTACATAAACAACTCATCTAGAGGTGTTCTGGATATGACGTTGTTATTCGTTGACTGAGGTACCGGGTTCGAGCCCTCTTATCAACTCTTTATCCGTCGGATATAGTTGACTGAGGTGCCTTGTGCACGCTCTTATCAACTAGAGTGATACTGAGGCTCCCTAAAAAATCCCTTCGGAGGTTTCTGGGATATGGGGCCACGAAGCGGTGGATCCAGTCACCATAAAAAGTTTACCCTACCTTAGTTTAGAATTTAGATCCCATGGGTCATCCGAGTTGGTAAGTAGTGGTTCGTTTGCCACTTGAGAACGCGGGGTCGAACTGCGGGGTTGTTGGGACGTAAATCTCCGGACCTTGTGCACCTCACCCCGCCCATTATTTGCCTGCTTGACTGTCGTGATTTACCTCCCTTGTGATGGCCTGGGGTCGGGTGCGGTGGAGGCATTGGGACGAGCGATTTCACCTTTTGCCACTTGATTCATTAGTAAATAATAAAAACTCGAATAGTTTGTCTAATATATTAAAATAACTGTTAAACGATTAATTAAAGTCACATGTAAAAATTAATATAACAAAATAACTGTAAAACGGTCATAATTGAACATAAAATTATGTTTGAGTTATAATATCTAATGTCATATCAACCTTTTGTTATTTTAGTTATAAAAAAGATACACTATTTGAAAATGACAAAATCTGGTTGATTTTCTATTCTGTTTCAATTTTCTTTTCTAGAATTGCTGGATCAATGCAATTTTAGTAGCCATGTCAAGAAGGCGTCGACGGAATGCGACTAAAAATTTGTTTAGCTAAACTATATATAATTCATGGTTTGCAATGATAATATCGTCTCTTTGAATCAAATTTATCATTGAGTGGTCTTCATGTACGGAATCTGACATGAAAAATCTACTAGTTTATGTATCAGAAACACTGTTCTTTCTCATCTATCTTTGATGCGGAAAATATTGAATGATCCGGTGAAAGAGCAGAAATAATACTTAAGATGATATGATAGTTGAAAGTTAAGAGGAAGTGGGGGTCAGGATTAAGGATTATGTGTTCAGGTAGTTTATTTCTTTAATCCCAGTCAACTCAATTTTATCTTGGCCAACTTTATGTTGGTCGAATTTTTATAGCTCGATCCTTCACTTTTTATGGGCAAGACTCTTAATCTAATCTCGACAAGTTTTATGTCGGTCATACTTCCATGATTCAGTTCCCTCACTTCTCATAGGCAAGACTTTCAATCCAATTCGGACTAGCTTTATGTCGGTCGGACTTCCAGGACTTAGTCCTCTCATTTCTCATGGGCAAGACTCCCAGTCTAATCCCGACCTGCTTTATACTGGTCGGACCTCTAGAGCTTAGTCTTCTCACTTCTCATGGGCAAGACTCTCAATCTAATCTCGGCTAGCTTTATACTAGTCAGACCTCTAGGCTTAGTACTCTTACTTATCATGGGCAAGACTTGCAATTTAATCCTGATCGTCTTTACGCCGGTTATACCCCAGGGCTCAGTCTCCTCACTTCTCCTAGACACCGTCTTAGCCTTACTCTCGGTCAACCTCTTAGCCGGTTGAACCTCTAAGGGGACAACACTGTCAAGGTATAACAACTTGTTAGAGAATAACAGTTATCCGTCAGGGAATATTCCAATAATTTGCCACATACAAATCATAGAACCTTTCTCTACCTAATGAAAGTTTGTCGTATATCTTCTTTCACTCGATACCCCCTGACATTAGATATTCTATGATACCTTATGATTGTGGAGGTTACGAAAGACACTATAAAAAGAGAGGTCCTCTCCGTTGTCCAGGTACGCGCTAGATAATAATTTTACTTACGCGCATGCATTTATTGTTTTTTCATCTTTTTCCGCTTGGTCTCTCTTCTGACTTGAGAGACAGAGGGTCTGCGCTAGGGACCTCTTCCTTAGTTCTCGCCCTAACGCTTCTAGATGCTTGGTTTGTGATGCTTGCACACCCATGGGTATTGTCAGTGATCTTCTCCCAGGGCGCCAGATTCCTCTCTTCATCAACGTTCACGCCATCGTCATTGGTACCCCCATTTGACTTAGCTTCCGAACGGGATCAAATTTGACGTCGTCTATGGAAACACATTCACCTGCTCTAAAACATGAAAATTGAGGACACTAGTAAGATCAATGTCACTATGACATCCGGGGAATACGAGTTATTCAAGGAGGCTAAGATGCGAGCAACTTAAAAAAAAACTAACAACGGAATCTCATCAATACTGTGCACCTGTGTCTTCGAAGGATGGATCCTCTGCCTCAAACGGAAAGTCCAAGAGGACATGACCATGCGAATTCTCTCGGGCTTTGTATCGAATTCCTAGAAAAGGTGACAACAAAATGGAGCAATATATTAAGCCTCCTTGGACGGAAACTCGCCCTCTAGGGACCCAAAGAGGGGAAAAACCCCAGCCATTCAAGAGATGTCTGAACAACTCAATATTCTTTTCTCCCAGGAAGTGCTAGACGAGAAACTTCCTAAGGGTTATAAACCCTCGTCTATGAATGATTCGGAGGTAAAAATGATTCGGAGGATCACCTTCGAAAGTTCCAGAATGTTGCTTTATTGCATCAATATAGTGACATAATAAAATGCCGAATATTTTTGAACACTCTCTCCAGCTCAGCGCAAAGATCATTCGACAGACTGCTAGTCAGATCTATTACTTGTTTCAAGGAATTTAGGAATGCTTTCCTGCATCATTTCGCTAGCAACAGGAGATATCATACGCCTAATGATGATTTGTTTATGCTCAGACAAGGGGCTACAAAGTCCTTAAGAGTGTCATTTAAGCATTTTAACCAAGTGGCTTTGGATGCCCCATTTGCTACATCTGAGATATTAATAAGCGCATTCTCTCAAGACCTATTAGAGAGAGACTTCTTCTGACCCCTTATCCGGAAGCTTGCAAAGGACTTGGACTATTTACTAGGGAAAGTGACCAAATACATTAATATAGAGGAAGCTCAAGCTTTCCAGAAGAAAGAGATAAATGCCCTTGCTCCAACTGGTCGGGCAGAGAGGGGGCGTCCACCGCCTCTTGTCCGTCCTAAGGATTCAAGGCCAAATTTCCTGCTAGCTTAAGAAACATGTGAGGTACAGCGAGTTGGGGTCGTTTGAGCTCCTGTCAACCAATCTGCCCCATGGAAGGCTCAGTATTGCACTTACCATTAATCTCACACTTATGACACGGGAAATTGTCTCCAGTTCGCTCAAGGTTCTCGTCGAGTAGTTGAACTAGGCATGTCTTCGCCCGAAATTACGTCTCAACTTCTATGATAGCAGGCTAGCAACCCTAACATCTTGGCCCAACTGACTAATTCGCCTCAAGGGAATGAAGATCCATGTGACCCGTCAAGTGGTAGAGGAAAGGAAATGAGGGAAACCGAGGAGGAGGAGAATCGGGGAAATGTCGCTGTCTAGGACATTTTATAAGCGCGCCTTCTACTCAGGCGAAAAGTTGTGAGGTGTTGGTCAAAGATGTAACTAAGCTATTATCCCATGAGGATGAGCCATAGAAAATTCTCAAGGGACTTGGGTCTAAAATATCAAAGGTGAGAAGATGGATCGCCCAGGAAACGCGAATTACCTCTAGCATTATTGTAATTGAGAAGCATTCTCTATTTGTATTAACTTTAATTTAACGAACATATTCCAGACACTTGCCCCTGTGCGAGTTATAAGCGAGCAGATTTCTCACGTCTCAACGACTATCTGGTCAGATTCCAGGCTCTCGCCCTTGTGTGGGTTATAAGTGAGAAAGATTCTCGTGTCTTAATGACCATCCAGTCAAACTCCAGACTCTCGCCCCGTGAGAGTTATAAGCAAGAAGGGCTCTCACGCCTCAATGACCATTCGGTCCGACTCTAGACTCTTGCCCTTGTGTGAATTATAAGCGAGCAAGGGTCTCGAGTCTCAACAACCATTCGATTTGACTCTAGACTCTTGCCCCTGGGTAAATTATAAGCGAGCAGACTCTCGTGTCTCAATGAACATTCGGTCGGACTCTAGACTCTTGTCTATGTGCGAGTTATAAGAGAGTAAGACTCTTGTGTCTCAACAATCATCAGGTCGGACTCCATACTCTCTCCCCCGTACGAATTATAAGCGAGTAGGGCCCCGCGTCTTAATGACCATTCGGTCAGACTCCAGACTCTCGCCCCTATGTGAGTTATAAGTGAGCAAGGCTTTCGCGTCTTAATGACCATTCAGTCAGACTCTAGACTCTTGCCCTTGTGTAAATTATAAGCAAGCAAGACTCTTACATCCCAATAACCATCCTGCAGGATTCTAAACTCTCACCCCTATGCGAGGTATAAGCGAGCAGGACTTTCGCATCCCAATGACCATCCAATAGGACTCTAGATTTTCACCCCTATGTGAGTTATAAGAAAGCAGGGCTCTCATATCCCAATGACCATCTGGTAGGACTCCAGGCTGTTAGTACCCTAAGGTAAGTTTAATGTAATCGACCAAGTCAGGTTAGATCCTGTTGGTTTTAATCCTGTGTCTAAGTGTGCAGGAACTTAGGAGCATAGGAAGTCGAGCGAAAGACGCAGCTAGCGAGAAGGACGACACGGGAGAGAGCTGATGGGCATGGTGCGCTCGAGGGACAAGGTGTTGTGGAAGAGTACGCGAGCAAGCGAGAAGGAGGCGCGCGACGTTTCCAGGGGATGAGAAGCTAGAGTGGAAGATTGCTCGAGAAGGCCGGAAGTTGGGTTCGGGTGAGCCCTATTCCGGATGGCCGAGATCACCCAAGCAAGCAGAGTCGGAGCGGAAGACCCGGATAAATGCAAGCGGAATCAGAATAGAAGACCGGGACCGAAATTTAACAAAATGTTGACTTTCTTAGTTCGGGCGCTCAAACCTGGATTTTTATCCGGATCATGTCAAACGCCATCTGTTGCAATTGGAATAAAATTCCATCCCCTCCAAGCGCCTAGTATTCTTCCAAGTGCCCTGACTAGGGTTATAAATATAGCTCTTGTCCCAGAAGCTAAAATGTAACTCTTGTAAACGATTTCTTTTGTTTAGCTTCGTATTTTTAGCACTTCAACTGCTGTAAAGAGCCGTAGTCTTTTGCGCTAAGTCCATAGAGGTTTTTTTTCATGGCAAGTTTGGCTTGGGCTTTGGACTAGGTAGTAGACAGACACATCTCGAGTTCCTTCCGGTTTGAATGCTAAAGAGGGCTTGCAATGCCTCCACTAAGGATTCCTCCTTCTCGGCGAGTAGTTGAGTTCATTGTTTCGCCTCTAGTTGTAGCTGTTGGATCTCTTCAATCAGAGTCTTAGGATAAGATTCCGACTCCATTACTTTAAGGGTGCGTTTAGTTCAAGTTATCATGTATAATCATGGTTATGGGGAATAAAATATAACCAAATGTTGTTTGGTTCAACCTAGGTAATGCAACAAGAACTTGTTTGTTTGAAAGTTTTAATAAATAACCTAGTTTAATATTTTACTATATTACTCTTAGTTACAAAACTAACTAACTAACTAACTATATATATATATATATTATTTAAATTCTATATATTTTTCCTTTTTTATTTTTCACTTTTATTTTTATTTTTATGTGTTTTTTTTAATTTTTTTTTCTTTTTTATTTTTTTTACTTTTTTTTAAAATTTTTAATGTTTTTTTAAATTTTTTCTATTTTTATGTTTTTTAATTTTTAAATGGTTTTTATTATTTTTTACATTTTTTTATTTTAATTTTTTTTTTTACGTTTTTCTTATTTTTTATGTTTTTTTTATATTTTTCCCCATTTTTTAATGTTTTTCTATTTTAAAAATTTTTTTAATGTTTTTTTTTTTTCATTTTTTAAAATTATTTTATTTTATTTTTAATTTTTAATTTTTTCTTTTACATTTTTCCTTTTTATCACATTTTTCTCTTATTCGAGGGTATTTTGGATAAAAAAACTTCGTTAACCCCAGAATCAAGAAAAACCTCAGTTTTATGAGATTTCCGATTCCAAGTTGCATGCCCTTTTTGCTGATGTGTCTGACATGGAATATTACTTGGGAATAATCGATTATCTAAACCAAACAAGATTTTCGTTGATAACCTTGAATGGATAATCAAGGTTATCAAGGATAACCGCGAATCAAACACACCTTAAGAGATTTGCAAAAGATCAAGGAAGAAGCACAACAAGGTCGTTGAAGAACAAGGAAGAAGCACAACAAGGATAAAGGAGAGGTAGGTGTTAAGAGCTGGGGGAGGGGGCCCCCTTTTTAAGAGAATGATCATGATACAAAACCATATGATCTCATTGGGAGAAGAGTCGCCTCCTAGATGTAGGATCGATGTGTGCTAGAGGAAGGGGGGGGGGGGGTGAATAGCACTTGTGACTTTTTCACTCATTTCGAAAAACTGGATCAGAGATATATGCAGCGGAAATAAAGAAACAAGATTGAAATGAAAAGCAAGCGCTAACACTTTGGTTTTACTTGGTTCGAAGAGTGTGACGACTCCTACTCTAAGGCCCGTGATTGTTGATCGCTTTCAGTGAGCAATCACTATCAGTTCAGAAATTCTTTACAAAGAACTAGTACAAGTATTAAACTTTACAAATATTGAAATACAACTTGTTACCGATGACTTGGTAAAATCAATCTTTTGGCTTGGTCGTTGTTGGAGCAACAAATAGGTATTGTTGAGTTATTCCGGAACAACACGCATGTAAGAAGATCATTTTGAATGTGTTATCTTGAAGTTACTGGTTGACCCTCTTTTTATAGCTGAGCCAGGCCTGATCCATATCCACTGATCTCAGGATCAATCTTTGACTCGACGCTGATCGGTCGACCGATCCAGGTGTTCGGTCGACCGAACCCTCTAAACCTGCCCAACTTCTCGTCCACATGCTTCCGCTCGGATAAGAGTCTTCGTTCGGTCAACCGATCCTTGCGTTCGGTCGACCGATCCTTGCGTTCAGTCGACCGATCCTGCCAATGATCTCCAACTTATCTGATCCGATCAACCCGGTCCGAAGCTAATCCATGTTCGATCAACTGGACCTTCTTGTTCGATCGATCGATCCCCTGGTCAACATTTCACCGTGAGCTAGAATCTGATCTGTTCACTTAGTGGTTTGGTTGACCGATCCAAAGGTCGGTCGACGATCAAGGCCGACTCTTCAACCTGCAACATGTTAGTTCCCTACAAAATAGACATTAGAAAATAGGCAGATAACATGTGAAGTAAAATTCGTTTTGATAGTCATCGAACTGTCTTGTTCTGACTTTCGAATTTCACCAGAAACCCTAGGTTGAACCGACGCCTACTGTTCTCTCGTTAGGGAATGCGTCCTCACCTACTCCTTTTAGGAGAGTTTACCTTTTGCCAGACTGATCCTCTAGACCGTCTGGACTTTTGCTCAGCGTCCGAGACTTTAGGACCTTCCCGCTGGACGTCCGATCCCTGACCCGTCCAGTCTTTCGCCTGGTCCGTGACCACTAAGATTTTCACCTAGAGTTCTCGACTCTAGGGTTTCGCCTAAAGTGCGCGACCTACCAAGACTTTCCAGAACCTAAGTTTACCACTCTCTATGATCTAGGGTTACCTCCCCCCAGGGTTTTCTACATGTCTAGAATTCACTAGGACTTTTGCCTAAGTACACTTACGACTTTCCTGCACACTTGGTTCAACACTTGTTATATCATAAGACAATTTAACTTTGAACCCTTGCTATTATCAAAACATAGGTTTGATCGTCTGATGCTTCCTGTACCAACAATCGTCCCTTTTTTGATTATGACAACACAATTCAAAGTTAAATAAAATATATAGTAATAATTAAGAAATACAATAATTATGAAATGCATCATTTAGAACAAGTTAAGAGATTTAGCATTTAAAATAAGTTAAGAGATTCAACATTTAGAACAAGTTAAGAGATAGAACAAGTGAAGAGATTCATTTATAATTTGTTAGCTCCCCTTTAATCACTTAACTTTCTCTTCTCTTCTCCTTAACTTTAGAATATTCTAGCTTCTCTCCCCCTCTGACACATATCAAAAATAATTTATAGAGAGTGAACAAAAGAAACTTAAAATATGAAAGGCTAGATTTTAATCTTTTAAGCTCCTCTGAAGGGTAGTACTTACTTGGCAAAAAAAAAAAAAAAAATTTGGTTAAATTCTTATTTTTGACACTAGACTTTAAGAAGTAAAAACTTTCTTTTAGGCTTTGAAAGTGACTTAGTTTTTACCAAAAAAAATTTGCTAAATTTTAAGCTCTGAAAATGACTTAGCTTTTCAAAATCTTAGTCAAGCTTTGAAAAAAATATCCTTGTAACAATACATAGCTAAGAGAATGATTTCTTTTGAAAAATACTTACCTAAATTAAGGACATTTTATCAAGTACTTATACTTAGTTTTTGAAAGATTTTCAAAAAACATTTAACTAAATATTTAGCTTTTGAAAGATTTTCAAAAGGCTTTGTTTTTGAAAGATTTTTAACTAAATACTTAACTTTTGAAAGATTAAAAAAATATTTTTTTAATAAAAACTATAGTGAAAATACTTTCAAACACTTCTTTTCTAGAAAAAAAAATATTTAAATTTGCTTTTATGAAAACTTAAAAAAAAATTACTTTGAAATTTGGAAAGGGAGTACTCTAACCCTTTTTTTTAAAAAAAAACTTTAACTTCCTTTCACCCCTTGATTAATGCTAAAAAGTGTGTTGAATTTTAGGGTTCTAAAATTCAAGCATGAGAGGCTAAAGCACAAATCTTCAAAACAAACATCTACTTTTTTATTAAACTGTCTAACCTTAGCAATTAGCTATTCCTCATAAAGTTGTACCTTTTACTTGGCTAGTCAAGTTAAGTAAGTATTCTAGTTAATTTGACTAAAAAGGATAACTTAACTTGATCAATTTAACTTGGTATTTATTGTCCAGACTTATGTCAATACATAAACATAAATATTATAAAGTCCAGATAATATCCTACCCTAATTTAATCGAGTCTAGATGCCCTGACCTGAAAAGTCAATCATGTTGATTTTTTTTAATCCAGACCTTCCGCTCTAGTCAGTAGTTACTAGAACACAAGGAAGGTGACACCATCAAATCAGATAAAAGTGAGTAGCTTGGTTGTCCATGTACATCACATTGATGCTACAAAATATCTACAACCATGATGAAGAATGATACCGTTGCATCTTATTCAATCTGCAGTCTACACCATACTTAACCAGTGGCGGATCTAGGGGGAGCGGGGTGTGCTTGAGCACCCCTTGCTCCCGAAAAATTCCACCAGTATGTTGCAGTCCGAGGAACAACGAGAAAAAAGACAAGCTCTAGCTCCCTTTTTTAAACAACCTCTTCCTTTTTTGTCTGGATCCGCCATTATACTTAACAAACCTGATCTTCACTCAGATTCTTGTGCATTTAATTAGGCTCGAAGTGTCCCTTATCTTTGGCCATGCCTGAACCAAACCACCATATCCAGACAATGATTAATATTTTATAGGACGAGCACCGTGACAAATATTTGTGGCTCATCATAAATCCTCTTGATCTTGTATGATTTATTTACAGGTCCCTTTCCATCCATTTTATAGAAATACATTCTTCATGAAAATTAGGGGTAATTAGTAAATCTAATGTGAACTTTTATTTGTTTAATTTAATAAATTTAGGGTAACTTGTAGTCAGAACAAATCTATGCAGATGGTTTATGAATTAATCGATGGATTAACAATTTGCTAATTGCTCCGAACAGTTTCTCATAATGTTGAGTATCCATTATTTGACTGTTCTTACTGAACGATTGGCAGGTACATAGTGACTGAAACTGAGTCAAACTTTGCCTTTATTTGCAAGAATTTTCAATCATTGTGAGTTCAAGAAGCTTTAATTGAGGGCTAATTTTACAGAATTGCAGCTAAAGTTTGTCCTTTTACTGAAGGTATTTTTTTTAAAAAAAAATTTGTTGTCTTCTGAGTTGCTAATATCATGATGATATCCATGCCCGTAAAAGGTGATTCTTTCGAGTTACTTATAATAACAAATCGCAATGGTTTATTCTCTCTTTTTGCCTAATTTCACTTTGTTTAATATAGTTATATTAATAAATCACAATTGGCATGCCTATTTCCACACAAATAATTGACGTTGTCAATTATAATGCATGCGCTGTTCATGGACCACGCACCCACCTCATGGAACGCGGGAGTGTGATAGATATCTCCACGGACTGATATAGATGGTTCATGGTTCATATAATACAATGATTTTGTAACAAATAAGTTTGGGATCAGACTAATAACTTAGTTGCTATGAAATTTTTAAAAATTATAATAAAAAGCCATCTTCAATTACTTAACCATTGTAGTTTTTACTTTAAAAAAATTAAAATATTTTTTTACTCACAATTTATTCGGAAATTAATCTAATCAGATCTATGCGATGACCGAACGGATACTCGTCGACGGCGGACCCAACGGATCTCTCATTCTTCCGACTCCACCTAATCTCCACCTTCCACGTGACCGACACACGACGACTTGCTTGTGATCCACCGAACCGAATGGACTCTTCCACATTGTGTTCTATCCGTCCGATGCTCGATCGACGGATCCAATTACTCTTCTCGCGGACGAGAAGTACCGAAATGGAGTGGCGGTACCACGGCGGCAACGGCCGACATGACCCCGACCTCTGTGACACGCCGCAGCAAAACCGATATGCCTCGCTTTTTCCCGAAAAATCCGGCATCTTTTACTCCCGAACTCCGATGCAGGTGATTCGGAAAATTACGCAGATTTTTTTTTTTTTGAATTAAATTCGGTGTAATGAGGCAATTGGAACATTTTTCTGTCGTCTTCTCCTTATAGTGTTCCGGAGGAACTTTTTCGCTGGAGAATGATGACGTCGACGCCGCTCCTCCCTATGAGTAGCTTGTTGTCCACGCGACACGAGCGCGCAAACGGAGCCGTTAGGATAAACAACCGGGGTGCCGCGCTGAGCGCGTAAGAAAAGGCGACCGCCGCCGTGACGGAACGGTAATGACGCTGAGGTTTCTTTTACCTGCTTTTCCCCCTGCGTCTTACCCGCCTCTTTAGTAGACAACACTTCGTTTCCACCTGTCCTCGACGAGGTATTTGAACGGGCGGCGTTCTCACATTCTTCTCTCCTCTTTGCTTGATTTTCGCCTTTTGCCTTCACCTTTGAGTTACGCCTTTGCTGTGGGCGTGCGGGTTCGAGAAAGAGAGAAGCGGCGGGCAGCTCAAAAGGAAAGGGATCTGCTGATACAGAGCGGGGTTTTGTCGGGTGATTCGTTTCTTGTGGACAATCTAAGATTGAAGGTTGAAGTGCGGAGTTAGGTTTTGCCTCTCGATTCGATCACTCAAGGTAGATCATTGATTCCGCTCGTTTTTTTCTTGTCGGGCAAGGAAGCTTTGTGCGTTTTCGTTTGCTTGCTCGGAGAATAGTGTGGTGTCTGTAGATTTGACCAAAAGTTGTGCGGTTTTGGAGTGTGAAGGTATTCGATTTGGGCGCTTTGTGGAGAAGCTCCAAAGATAGACTTTTTTTTAATGGTAAAGGTTCATTCTTGGAGCTTCTTCCGGAGATTTGCATAGGAATTATTTGTGATTTCTCCGTTGTTCCCCGATATATCATGGCTTTGCCACAGTTTACCCCTCGGCCGTTGTAAAATCACTATTTGATGAATTTATTATGAGCTGAAGTCAGAATAGTCAGAAATTTCTCAATTCTTGCTAATCCATCTGAGTGTGATCGGGTTTACTTCTTGTTTTAGGGGCGGTTTGTTGCTTGTCAGGAGTCGGTACGTGCATATTTTTGTTATTGTTATGTTGTGCAAATCAGCAAGTTCAAACTCGATTTGACTGAATGGCTCGAGGATGTGACTATTATTTTACTTACACACGGCTAATTTATTCTGCATTTTTTCCTTGTTTAAGCCTATTGGTGTGTAAATATACTAGTAATTCGTCTGCTTACTGAGGTGTTCGTTTGAGGTTTACCTATATTGGTTAATAATGTGGATTTATTTCATGGAAAATTAACGAAAAAGAATTGGGAGAATATTTTGTTTTCCTTTTTGGTCTCGATTTTATGCTTTAGATATCTTTGCAATTTAGTGAATTCAGGTATTGGATTGATAGATTTGATGGGAAATTAAAGAAAAAGAGACCATATTTCGGGAATGTTTTTAAAAAAATGATTTAATTAGTATTGGAGAATATTGCCTGTTTCTTTTTTAGTCTTTGCACATATGCTTTACAATGTTTGCAATTCTAGGAATTTAGTTGTTTTTATTGATTGATTTCATGGAAAATTAAAGGGAAAGACTATCTTGCGGATAATATTT
Organism: Zingiber officinale; assembly: GCF_018446385.1. Taxonomy (NCBI): domain Eukaryota; kingdom Viridiplantae; phylum Streptophyta; class Magnoliopsida; order Zingiberales; family Zingiberaceae; genus Zingiber; species Zingiber officinale. Next base: position 160,320 of record NW_024589804.1, read on the forward strand.
TAAAGCAGTTCATATTAATTGATATACGATGAATTTTTTGGGTTTCCTTTTTAGTTTTAACACTTGTGCCTTATATATATCTTTTCAATTTTATGATTTCAGGCGTTTGGTTGAGATAAACTATTTTGTTCCCGTTGTTTTATTTTAAAAAACATATTCTCATGTTAATTAACATTAAGTTATTTAATGGTCATAAAAGACTAGCTGTAAAGCTTAAGCTTCTGAATTATGTGTCACAGAAGTCCTTTGATACATCGAGGACCTTCCATTTACAATCTATAATCATCTTGAAGTAATAGGTTTGTTAGATGTATTTTTCATAGTTTTTCATTGTTTCTGGATCTATAAATGTCTTACAAGGTAGTCATGCCAAATTTTTTTTGTTAACATTTCCATACTTCTATTGCCTTATTGAGATATCATAAACCGTCCAATTACTTGTCAATTTATACAGGTAGTTGATCATTGTTCGTTGGGTTTGTGCTGCTATTTATTTACCTCTCCAGCGGTTTCTATTCTTTCTTTTCTTTGTCGTGGTTTAGTTAAGCCAGATGTCATTTGACTCATTCCGGAGCATTGTTCGTGATGTGAGGGATAGTGTTGGTAGTTTATCAAGGCGGAGTTTCGAAATGAGACTTTCAGGTTTTTCTGGCCGTCATAAAGGAAAATCTCAAGGTTCTGTGCATAATGCATATGAACCCCATCAAGATATTCAGCAAAGCCGCTGGGCTACTCTTCCTCCTGAGCTACTTTGTGATGTGATTAAAAGGTTAGAGGAAAATGAAGCTGCATGGCCATCACGCAAGCATGTTGTCTCGTGTGCAGCTGTGTGCAAATCATGGAGGGAGATGTGTAAAGAGGTTGTTAGAAGTCCAGAATTTTCTGGGAAGCTCACTTTTCCTGTATCATTAAAACAGGTAACTTTTCCATGCTCACCAAGCTACTAGCAGTGTAGATTATAGTTGAAATAATAAGCATTAATTATGCAATTCGGAGTTTCTTTTGTAGCACATTTGCAATTCAGTACATTAATTTGATCCTAAAGTTTGATTCCCTATTGAGTTTCTGTCTTTGTTTGATTTTATACAGCCTGGAGCTCGAGATGGGGTAATCCAGTGTTTCATCAAGAGGAATAAGTCAAAATCAACGTATCATCTCTACTTATGTCTTAGTCCAGGTAAGTTGTCTTATTCCTGGTAAGCATGCTTATTATTTGTTAAATTTGGCAAACAAATATGATCAATTTAAAGTTTCCTTATTGTGCATATATTTTCTGTTTTATTTCACCTCTTGATCTTCAAAAGACATGCTGATTTGTTTTAATAATTTTGTTGTGGCACTACAGTATGCTTTCTTGCTTTTTCAGTGGGCTAGTGAAAATTTTAGTACAAAATTTTCATTTAAGTTTTCTTAAATCATACAGTTAATGAGGTTACAATTTGAGCAGCCGTGCAAGGTGATTTGTTGTATTCTATGTGGCGTGGATACCCCGATTTTTTTTTTGAAGTATTGGGCACGGATATGACACGGATATGGATACGATATGCAAATACGCGTATCGGATATGGCCAAAAACGTGTCGTGGACTTTTCTAAGGTTTGACCAGGCGGATACATTTTGGACACGACAAGGATATGACTAGGATACGTTTGGACAAAATTGCAAATATTTAAAATTTTTAGGGGTTAATTGAAAAAACTTGAAATTTTCTAGGACTGATTGGTAAATATTAATAAAAATGAATTGGGTTGTGGGCTTTTAAACTAATCTTTTTCTCGCCTCTCATCACCTCTTTGACGTTGCCCGCCTCCCTTTCTGCCACCGCTTGCATGTAAGCCCTAAATTATTGTTTCTAATTCTGCTCCACTAAGTGCTTAAACTCCAATCATTTTGTTAAAAAGATTTGATTTAGAAATTTGAATATAAGCTCTAATCTTTCAATCTATTTTTTCTTCTTTATGGCTTTTAATTTTTTGATGAACAGTATATAAAAGTCTCGATTTTGATCATCTTTCATGATCTTTCAATATATATATATAAATGATTGTCCTATCCTAGTTGTATCATATATTTTCAAAATTTGCCGTATTCATATTGTATTCGCTATGATACTCATACCTGCATCCATGCAACATAGGTTGTATTGCATCCTTCTATTTGTCTTGTGAGTCCGCATGGTAGTCTCACATTGTTTCAGAGATTTTGTTGCCAAACAAGATGAAGTTTGTTTTTTGTGCTGTACCCGTTCTACTATCTATTTATGCGGCGGTGATTGTTTATCTCTGTGGTACAGTTAGTAGTTACTATGTTTCTTGTTGTTTTATTTTGGGTAATTGGTCAATTCTTGTGAATTATCTGGTACATTCTGTTCTCTCTCTCTCTTTTTGTCTACTACAATCTGTTCTCTGAATTGCCATTCCAATACGTCTTTGAACAAACAGTCAGATGTCTATTTTTGTTAGTTAAAAGACATGGCATTTCTGGATGTGACTGTGCAGGTGTGCTTGTTGAGAATGGGAAATTTCTCTTATCAGCTAAGAGAAATCGGAAACCAACCTGTACTGAATACACCATTTCGATAGATGCTGGCAACATATCAAGGTCAAGCAGTACTTACATCGGGAAGTTGAGGTGCCTTATCTTTTGTTTGAATATCCCTTCTATAGATTCTGAATAGAAGCTAGAAAATGAATGTAGTTGCTTCTTTTCCTGGCATTATAGATCAAATTTTGTTGGGACAAAGTTCAGAGTCTATGATACTCAGCCTCCATACAATGGGGCTGCTATTTGTCCTCCTGGCCGAACTAGCCGTAGATTCTACTCAAAGAAAGTGTCGCCTAAGGTGCCATCAGGAAGCTATCCCATAGCTCAGGTGACATATGAATTGAACATCCTTGGAACTCGAGGACCACGACGAATGCATTGTGTTATGCACTCTATTCCAGCATCCGCTCTTGAGCCTGGCGGCACAGTCCCTGGGCAGCCTGACAACCTAGTCACACGCAGCTTGGATTCTTTCCGTAGTCTCTCCTCCATTTCCTCTTACATAGACCGCTCTTATGATTTCAACAGTATGCGATTCTCGGATATTACTGGAGCTGAAGACAGGGATGCGGAGGCTGATACTAATAAGGAAAGACCGTTGGTACTCCGGAACAAGCCGCCCCGTTGGCACGATCAACTGCAATGCTGGTGTCTCAACTTTCGTGGCCGTGTAACGATTGCCTCTGTGAAGAATTTCCAGCTCATAGGTGCACCACAACCTGCTGCTGTCGGTCCAGCAACAACGGCACAGCCAGCTGCACCTGGTCATGACAAGATTATCCTGCAGTTTGGGAAGGTCGCTAAAGATATGTTCACAATGGACTACCGGTACCCGCTTTCTGCTTTCCAAGCCTTCGCTATCTGTTTAAGTAGTTTCGATACCAAATTGGCCTGTGAATAGAATGATCAAAAGTTAAGAAAAAAAAGGAGGATAAGTAATCATCCTAATGTCGTTTTGTTAATATTCATGCTTGTTATTGTAAAACAGAAGCACCTGCAATGTAGTTCTTTTCCTTGAAAACTAAACTTGACCATAATCTGATTAGTGTGTGTTGAGATTATGTTCTATAGATTACAATCACTCATTGATTTGAGGCTGATCCTTTTTCTTCCACTAGTTGAATTTTCACATGCAATTCAAGGAATTTAATGTGGTTTCATATGATCATAACTTATTTCTACTAAAAAAAGAGGAGAAATTTTAATATCCTTCTTTCTCAGCTTCATTCATTTGACCTTTTTTTTTCTTTAAAAAATATCCATTTAATGTCCTTTTTAAATTTTTTGGCAGAAAATCTTATACTTTTATTCCTCCTAACTTCTCTCATTTATTTGAATATATCTTTGACGAATTTTTGAAAGCATGAATAAATAGAAACATTTTTAAAACGAAAATATATTTATGTTTTTGAAAGTTTGAAAATTTTAAATACATTTATTTATCGTAATTATTTCATTTTAGTTTTAAGGATTAACTTATTTATTTTATTGATTAACCTTTCGTTTATACTGACAGTACACACTTAAATATAACCATAGATCTATTAATCATACAAATATTAAGTGATTTAAAAAAAATATAGATTTCTTAAAAAACTCTTTAGAATCCTTAAATAGAAGATTTAATCAATTCAATTTAATCAGTATTCCTATTAGGAAAGAAATCCTAAGCCTTTCATGATATATTGAAAAAACATAAGACTAAAAATTGAGAACTTCAATCCAATATTTTGAACTCCAATCTAAAACTATTTTACTTTAAATGATTTAAAACTTAATTGCAACCCATAAAACTCTAAAACTATTTTACTTTAAATCAAAGACTTAATTACAACATATAAAACTCAAATAACAGAAGAATTAAGGAGTTTATATATTGATTCTGTCCGAAAGTGGGAAGATGGAGTTTACATAAGAGGAATAATCAATGATGCTCAATATGTGGTCTCCTCTTAAGTGAGTCGTGTCCAGTGTACCTCTAAACTCAAGGCACCTTCAAGTACAACTTGAATATCCATCCCTTGGTCTATCTCGACCTAGTCATACTAAGCGTTGATCTAGATATTCATGTCCCCTCTAGATATCTATCCGATCAAGGATGATTTTCAGATTAATATACCTATTAATCTGTAGGACTTTATCATTAATCATATACGTACAGAAAAGTAAATAATTAATGATAAATTTATGCGTTTATTAAATAATTATTTATAAAATACATAAGCAGTATCTTGACACCTAAGTGCATATACTAACAATGATTATATACAACTAGGATTAATCTTATTTGGCCTTAGAGGCTTAATAAGAAAGAACATAGTGTAGAATCGAAAAGTGCTCGGGGTGGGGGTTCACTTTTTCAAAAAATAAAGAATACCTAGCGAAAAAGAAAAGAAACAATGCTAATACTTTTCCTTTTACTTGGTTTATAGCCTTCGACGACTCCTACTCTAAGGCCAATACTCGTTGAGTGCTTTCATTTGGAAATCCACTAAAAGCTCGAATATTACAAAATGATATAGAATTTAGAGTACAAGTAAATAAAGATAATTATACCAACGACTTAGAATAGAAACTTGAGTGTTGTTGTTGAAGTAGCGTTTCAGTGTTATAGTGGAGTTTCAGAGTAGCACACGAGTATGAAAGCCATAGTCGGCTGATGTACTGGAGTTGCTGGTTGAAGCCATATAGGTCTTTCTAGGACCTAGACCACCCTCGGGCACCACCACTAGATCCTATTCGATCCTACTTCGACGCTAAGTTATCCAACTTTGGGGGCTTGGACCACTCCCGGACACCTAGAATGCTGACGTGGCTGCACATCGACAAAGTTCTATCCATCTTGCCTCTATCTAGCCCCGGACGCTTGGACTTTGATGTGTGCTGACCAAACGGAGCATGCCAACTCAACTGTATTCATGGATGGGTTCGGCTCAATCCAGGCGCCTGGACTGACTCCGGGCGCTAGGACCTCTGGGCGCTTGAACCCTTCCAGGGCGCTTGGAAATCCTTTTTCCAGCCAAGTTGCAGCTTCGATTTCCCGCAAGACACGTTAGTCCAAATAATAAAAATACCCTACAAACTAGAGTTTACACATTAAAAACGAGATTAATTTATGACTTAGATTCTGTTTCACCAACACTAAGATTTAGTCATGGTCTCAACTTTGATTTTCAAGATAGATCTAAGTTGGACCAATGCCTATAGCCCCACTGAGGCTCGTCCTCACTGGATCACTCTTCTCCGGTGCAGCCCCACTGGGGCTCATCCTCACTGTATCACTCTCCTCTAGTGCTTACCTCACATACCATTTGTTGACTTACTTGACTCTTGATCCACCAGGTCTTCCTATCAGATGCCCCATCTAGATTTCAACTAGTTGTTAAGTCTCGTGAACCCAATTGAACTTTCTGCCATATATCAACCTATCTGGTCTTCTTGCTAGTTTCCAACTGGACTTCAGTCTGATGTCAGGTTCTATTAAGCCTTTCAGTCCTACACACTTGGTAAATAAGTTAAATCGTAAGTCTAACTTTAATTTTTGTCATACATCAAAATCTGAGTTTGATTATTAGTGCAAACTGCACCAACACATAGGAGCCAAAGTCTTCCTAGTACTATACAACACTAGAGTTTCAAATGATGAAAAATAGTGATAGGACTTATTGAAGTAGACATGAACAATAATTTAGGTATCACCTATTTTTGCCCAAACTTCAATATGACCATTCTAGATTTTATAAAACATATTAAAATCTTAGCCCAAGCCAAAGACTGTGGAAACTTCCAACAACATAATGTCCAGATTGACATCATTTTCTTATGAAAAACCATGACTAAAATAAATAATAATTTTAAAATATAAATTAATAACATCATTGAAACTCTTATATCAAAAGGAATTTATTTCCTAAAACCAAAAGATTTCTCGTCCGAAGTCCTAGCAGCTCAAGAAATGCTAACGCACGATTAGATATATGATAAAAGGAAGCAATAAGAAACTTAGAACAACTTTAACTATTCAGTTGAAACTAGATCAAGCCTTTCTGTAATGATTTCCTAGCACTTACTGCAGTATTAGGAAATTATTATAATTCTGAATTAGGCGAAAGACTTCAGTAAATTAACACAAGACTTAGATAAAGAAATTCACAAAGCCTGAACAAACTTGAAAGTAGCACCCCAATATAATAACATAGGAGTTTGAATCTAACATATTATTTTCATACTTAAGGGAAAATGTATTTATATACAACTATAAAAATAACTTTAAAATCAACAATATGATTTTTATGGTCAAATATATACTCTGCAAGAATACAGATTGAACCAACATAGGTATTGATCCTGTCCGAAGGCTGAATCAATGGACGCTGGGCACGGAGCGCTCTTCGGCTACTGACGTGGCTCTTCAACTGCTAGAACGAAGCTCCGGCGAACCTGCACAGAAGTCGAGCCGGGAAGGGGGTTCCCGGCGGCGACCCTCCGACGCTCAAGTCAGGTAAGCAACGATGAAAAAGGTGGCTCCCAAAGTCTCAGAATGCGTACCTCCGGCGAAGTCTGAGGCTCTTTATATAGAGTTGTGAAGGGTTAGGGCACGCATACCGAGGTGCATATGTGTCCTCTGTCCTTTCCTCGGTATGCGGTTGTCAGAAAGCTCACCTGACCCATACCGCTACAGTCAAAGCATGTCCTCGATGGGACAGCAGAATCCCCTGTCACAAGATTTGGAGCATGGCCTACACGTGAAACATACCTGCTGTCAGAAAAAGACCTCCCTTGTCCTTTTCCCCTTTGCTCCAGATCTAGCGTCCGGGCGGACAACTCCCTCAACATCCGGCCGGACATATGCGGTGGTTTACTTGGGATATTCTCCATCACATGCTTTATGGGGACTATTAGCAGTGTTACCTTATGGCTTTGGCCGAGCGTGGGGTCCGCTCAGCCCACGACCTTTTCCCCTGAGCGCCGGAACCCTGCTTTCGACAGGGTGCCTTTAACCATCAGCCGTATATCGTCCGGTCGGCAAGCCGATCGGACCCATCCCTCTCCGGGCGTTCGATTCCATCGGCCGGTCGGACCCTGCCCTCTCCGGACGGACGACTGCCACTATGGCTTCCACGTGGCGTTGACTTCCCATGGCGGGGCCCCCTGCTCTTACTACCGGATCAGGTACTAACAAAGAAGAAGGTCGGTTAGGCCAGTCATTCAGCTTAAACCCAAAATCAAGCCTAGAAAGACCTACTATTTAAGAAAAAATAAGGAAAAGAAATCGTATTTAAACAAAGATAGATATGTTAGATGATTTAAACCAAAGAAAATATATGATAATACTATAACTTATTTTTCATGTAATGAACTAGGACATCTATCTTCTATATATCTAAACAGAAAAAACCTGTATACAAGGGAGACCAAATTAATCTCTTGTCCTAATCTGGACTTAATAGAAATACAAGAGGATGTATTTGATACCTCGTGTATCTACTCTATTGTTTCTATAGAGGATACAGAAGAAATAACTACTTCCTCTGAATATATACTCATCAATTCATTCCTAAACACCCTATATTCTCTGACAGAAAAATATTGAATCTCTAGTAAGACATTCCAGCCAGAAATTGAGAACTTATCAGAACTGATCTTGTCCGAACTGTGAGTTGATGAAAGCTGAGGACGTGACACTCTCTGCTGGCTCCGCGTAGACGCCGAGATGAGGTGAACCTCCGGCGAACCTGCAACAAAATTGGACCGGGAAAGGGTTGCCGGCGACAACCCTTCGACACTCAAGTCAGGCGAGAAGAAAGCTGAAGCAAAATAAGGAGAACTGTAACTACAGTATGGTTGATTGCATACTTCCGTCGAAATCTGGGGGTCCTTATATAGGCCACCGGGGAGGCGCGTGCACGCTCATCAACGAATGCACGCTTCCCCAAACATACCTCAAAATGGATGTGTCAGAAAAGCACGCCTGACGCCGTACCGCAACCGTCCGAGCATATCTCTGACATGATATTGGAAACTTTCACCGTACGATTCTCTGTCTTGTCCGGCTGCCGACCATGCTGTCTGTCGGCAGAACATATCTCGAGAAGGATATCTCTGGCCGTCCTCTTTGTACTTTTCTGCCCCTTCTGTCTTTTATCGGGCCGAGTGGGAGAGACGCTCGGCCATACTGGTCGTCCGGGGGGGACACGGGCGGGGCCGAGCGAGTGGGCCGCTCGGATGAATTGCGCCTACGTTGGCCTACGACCCAACTGAGAGGCCGCTCTACCCAACCAGATGTCGTATGTGGATTCCTGAGCGTCGAAAACTCGACCCTTAGTCAAGTTATCTTTGTGTCGGCCTGGTCTTCTGTTGCGGCCGATCGGCAAGGTGACCTCCAGCTCGGCTCACCTTTTACGTTGATCGTCTCGACCTTGCCCTCCACGTGCAATTAACCTCTGTCCGTATGGGACCCCTCCTTTGCTACCGGATCATGTGCCTCCCCCTCAAGTCTAGTCGAAGGAGGTTGCAAGTCCGACTGACTGGACTATTGGCCTGGCGACATGACAACCGTTCCGCAGCTGATGAGAATGCCCATCCGCTCGGGGGCCACGCAAGTGGCTGCCGTTCGGCGTGACACCCACTGATACTCGAAGAGTTCGACTTGTCGGTGGTTGTCTCGCTGACCCAACGTCGGTCAACGCTGATGTCCTCCAAATCTCTTCGGAATTCGTGTAAATCCTCGCCATTAAGGCTGAGCACGCGACCACGCCTGCATAATGACGCTCATTAAATGCGACCTATGAGTCACCGCCACGTGGCCATGCAGCCGTCACCGCCCGATCGTACCGTCAGGGCTGATGTGACATTTGGCCCTTTTGAATTCGACGGCCAGATCTGCTCCTCGGATCCCTTGACCTGGATCGGACGGCTTCGAGCGGTCGGGCCCAAGCTTTATAACTCCGTCTCCTCTTACTCCGCCGCTTTTGCGTTATCGCGTGCGTGCATTCGAAGGTTCCTGCTCTGTTCTCCAGCGAACTGGTTCTTCGCACTCCGACCATCTGCTCTCTTCTTCGACCATCCTTTTTTCTGTAAGAACTCTTTGCCCCTTGTTCCTTCGTTCTTTCACGCTTTTCTTTTCCCTCCCGCTGTGTTTTCACTCTCTTAGCACTGTTCTGATCACCTTCTTCATCGCCCTCTTCGTTTTTCTTCGGCCTCTGCTCTTCGCATTGTTCCGGCGATGGCCAGCACCTCTCAGCCTTCTGAGCTCGCTCCCGACCCATCGTACACGACCATGGAGTCGTGGTTCAAGGCGCGAGACGCAGAGAGCCTGATCAATGCCTTTGACCTCCCCTCTGATTTCGAACTTATTTTGGCCTCACCTTCCGATCGGCCGCACATCTCGTCGCGTGGCACGCTTTGCTTTTTCCGTGACCAGTTTGTAGCCGGTCTGCGGTTTCCTCTCCATCCCTTCATCGTCGAAGTTTGTAATTTCTTTGGTATTCCACTCGGCCAACTCGTGCCTAATTCCTTCCACCTCTTGTGCGGGGTAGTTGTGTTAATTATAATCCACAACATTCCCCTCCGTCCGGAGGTTTTCTATTACTTTTATTACCCCAAACAATCCGAGCTGGGCACTTATCTGTTCCAGTTTCGGATTGGCTTGGCCTTCTTCGATAAGATGCCCACTTCCAACAAACATTGGAAGGAATACTTTTTCTTCCTTCATCTTCCCGGGCAGCTCCCTTTCTTGACTAAGTGGCAGGTCGGACCACCTACTTCCCCCGAGCTGAAGAGGTATAAGACCCGGTCGGACTACCTCCAAGCTGCAAATAAGCTAGCCGGCCTGAAGCTTGATATCAATAAGCTCCTACCAGAAGGAGTGATGTACATGTTCAGACTGAGTCCGAGACGAACCAAACTCCCGAGCAGCTTTGGTAAACAATTTACTTATGCATTTGCCTTGAGTCTAACTGATTTTCTTCCTTTTACCTCACAGCGAACGTCGTAATGGAGTCCGTGCTATTCGAAATTCTGAAGAAGAAAGCAGTGGCGATCGAGGCGGCGACCGCTAAGGAAATGAAACGACTGGATATCGCTCCGGTCGGCTCTCACGAGGGTGAGAGCGAGGCTGACGTTGGGGCATCGGCCACCCAGACTTCTCCAGTTGAGGCGACGGGTGCAACATCTTCCAGCAGGGAACCGGCCGCTAGAGAGGAGGGCTCCGACCCAGAGGACGATCTTCCCCTTAACCGGAAGAGACGCGGGACGGAGGTGCCTCTGCGCTCGGCCGCCTTAGCCACACCAGTGCCCCGGCGGACGAGGTCTCTCTCTCCCAAAGCAAGGCTCCATCAGTCGAGGCCCTTTCCTCCGACCGGACACCCTCCCAACTGGATCTGCCGACAAATCCCCTTGAGGTGGCGCCGGTCAGCTCCCTGCCTCCAGTGCCTACCCGGCTTCGCCGCTCGGGCATACATTCAGCACCGTCCGACCAGCTGATTGGTCCTTTGGTGTCCGCTCATACGACGCCAGGCGGACGCCGCGTCATAAAGGCTGTCCTGCACCTCCCAACAGAGGATTATATGGCCGAATCCGCTCGGTCGACGGCTCCTGAACATGTCATTACAATTCGTAGGCCTCTCGCCAAGGTATGAGAAGACGCGCGCGCTCGTGTTGCTGCGATGTCTCCCGGCCAATTGGGCGACAGCCACCTGCAGCATGCCACCGAGGTGAGTTCCTTGCAACTTATTCGCATGATTTTTCCGTTCGGAATTTAAAAGCTCCTTTTTCTCTAGCGTTGGGTGGAAGACGTAGCTGTTGCCAGTCGTCTGGCGATGCTGGAGGAAGAGCTGAAGAGGCTCAAAATTTCTGGCGGGCCTTCCACCCCTCGAGCGCCCTCACCGAGTTACAGAGGGAGCTCTCCAAGACCTAGGGATTGTTGGATGCCGAGCAGAAGAAAACAGCCGATCAGACGTACATGCTGGGCCAGCTTGAAAAACAAGTCAAAACTTATGACCACAAGATAGCACTGGCGACCACTCGGAAGAATAGCGTTATCGCCGATTTGGACGCGAAGAATGTGGAGGCCCGCGCCCTGGAACAACGGGTAAAGGAATTGGCGGATCTACTGGACGGCGAGAAGAAGGGTCGTTCGGCTGAGATGGTGGCTCTCAAGGACGAGTTGAAGACCTTGCAGGAGGCCCTCGAGGCCTCTCGCTCTGCTCTCAAGGAGTATCAGGAGGTTGAGCCAAGACGGTTCGCTGTACTGAGGCAGAAATACATCCGCTCGGATGAGTTCATTCAGAAGGTCTGCAATCAGCTCGTCCATGCCTTCGAGTTGGCTATTACAGCCACGATGGATTATTTGAAGGCAAAGGGTCATCTTCCGGAGTCCTTCCTAATTCCCGTCCGCGAGCATGTTGCCCTTTTTACCACTATGCCGAAGGATGTTTTTGACTTTCTAAAATGAAGTGTTTTTGTAGTTATGCCGCTCGGTTGGCAAACTTCCCCTTTTATTTTATGAAAATTTTCTCGCGCTTTGCTGGTTTACTCTCTCTAGTCTAACATAGATAATCGCGTATCCCGAGCGGGTTGGGTTGATTTCCTCCTGACTTCTAATAATCGTCGCTCGTCTCTTGTTAACTGTTGCGTTTCAATGTTGCCTTTGAGTGATCTTCAAGCCGAGGGGGTTTATAGTCGCCGGTCCGACTCTGGGATTTAACATCGCCGCTCGTCTGGTCTTCAGGCCGGGGGGTTTATAGTCGCCGGTCCGACTCTAGAGTTTAACGTCGCCGCTCGAAGGTCTTCCGAGCGAGATATTTATGGTCGCTGCTTCGACCCTAGAGTTTAACGTCGCCGCTCGACGGTCTTCAGGCCGGGGGGTTTATAGTCGCCGGTCCGACTCTAGAGTTTAACGTCGCCGCTCGACGGTCTTCCGAGCGGGATATTTATGGTCGTCGCTTTGACCCTAGAGTTTAACGTCGCCGCTCGACGGTCTTTAGGCTGGGGGGTTTATAGTCGCCGGTCCGACTCTAGAGTTTAACGTCGCCGCTCGACGGTCTTTCGAGCGGGATATTTATGGTCACCACTTCGACCCTAGAGTGTAACGTCGCCGCTCGACGGTTTGAAGAAGCTTGGCCGTTCGGCGCACATTAGTTATGCTGTGACGTTTTCATGATCTTATTCCTACATTCAAAGGATAGCGCGGAACGGGAATACACGCAATTAATTACACAGGCGCACTTTTTACCCAGCTCGATACAGCTGGAGGTGATTAGCGCTCCATGGTCGTTCCAGCTGTAGTCCGTCTTGATCTTCAAGGTAGTATGCACTCGATTGGAGCTTCTCGACGACCTTGAAGGGTCCCGCCCAGGGAGCCTCCAACTTGCTCACATCACTGACTGACTTCACCTTCTTCCATACTAGATCACCGACCCGGAATGCTCTGGGAATTACTCGCCTATTGTAATTTTGCTTCATTCTCTGCCGGTACGCCATTAGCCGAACAGCTACTTTAGCTCGCGCTTCATCTATCAAATCCAGCTCTAGCTACCTCCGCTCGGTGTTGTCCACGTCGTATTGCTGCACCCGATCGGATTCGATCCCGACCTCTACTGGCACGATAGCCTCTCCTCCGTACACCAAGTGGAACAGCGTGACCCCCGTTCCTTCCTTAGGAGTCGTGCAGAGTGCCCATAAGACGCCGGGGAGTTCGTCCACCCAGCTGCCCCCGAGGTGGTCGAGCCGAACCCTCAGAATTCGAAGAATTTCCCGGTTGGCGACTTCGGCTTGTCCGTTACTCTGCGGGTATGCCACAGAGGTGAAGTGTTGCTCGATGTCGTACCCTTCGTACCATTCTTAGAGCTCCTGTCCGACGAACTGCCGCTCATGACACGAGCCGCCTTGGAATGCCGAACCGACATATGAGATGCTGCCAGATGAATTTTTTGACCATCTGCTCGGTGATCTTGGCCAGTGGCTTTGCCTCAACCCATTTGGAGAAGTAGTCCACCGCTACCAGTAGGAACTTCCTCTGCCCGGTCGCTATAGGTAAGGGTCCCACGATGTCCATGCCCCACTGGTCGAACTGACAGGATACCGTAGATGCCTTCATTTCTTCCGTCGGTCGGTGGGAGAAGCTGTGGTATTTCTGGCAGGAAAGGAAAGTGGCTACGGTCCGAGCGGCCGCCTAGGTGTCCCCCACAACAGGATGAGTGGCTACGGTCCGAGTTGGCTAGAAGTACCCAGCCAACAGGATCTTCCTAGCTAATGATCGGCCGCCTAGGTGTCCCCCACAAGATCCTTGATGCACTTCCTTCAATATATATTCCGCGTCCTCTGAGCTGACGCACTTTAAAAGTGGTCGGGAAAAAGCTTTCTTGTAAAGCTGGTCCCCGATGAGGGTGAACCGACCGGCTCTCCTTCTCAGAAGCTGAGCTTCATCCCGGTCGGACAGAGTGGCTCCTGACCACAAAAACTCTACTATAGACGTCCTCCAGTCGCTGGGGAACGTGAGGCCCTCCATCCTGTCAATATGCGCTATTAAGGATACCTGCTCGATTGCTTGTTGAGCGCCGATCAGTGTTATTGAACTAGCCAGCTTTGCCAACTCATCTGCTGCCTGGTTGTCTGCTCGGGGAATTTTTTGCACGACCACCTCGCCAAAGCTGGTCTTGAGCCTTTCGAAGGTTTCCACGTAGAGCTTGAGCCTTGCATTGTTGACCTCGAAAACTCCTGAGAGTTGCTGAGCGGCGAGCTGAGAGTCAGAGAAGATAATCACTCGGCTTGCTCCCACATGTCAGGCGACCTGCAGTCCCGCTATGAGGGCTTCATATTCCGCCTCATTATTCGTAGCTCGATAATCAAATCGAACGGACAGATGCATCCGCTCTTCTTGTGGTGAGATTAACAAAATGCCGACTCCACTCCCGAGTCGAGTTGATGACCCATCCACATAGACTTTCCAGGAAGCCTCAGGCTCGGGGCTCTGTACTTCCGTGATGAAGTCCGCTAGGGATTGCGCTTTAATTGCTGTGTGAGGCTGATATTGAATATCAAATTCATTGAGCTCGGTAGTCCATTTAATCAGTCGTCCGTACGCCTCTGGGTTGAGGAGGACTCTCCCTAGAGGGCTGTTCGTCATGACAATGATTATGTGCGCAAGAAAATAGAGCCGGAGTCTCCGAGCGGCGAGGACTAAAGCGAATGCAAGCTTTTCGAGACCAGTGTAGCGGGACTCAGCATCCTTTAGGATATGACTTAAGAAATACACAGACTGCTCTTCGCCATTTTGCCTTACTAGCGCCGAGCCGACGGCCTGCTCGGTCGAGGATAGGTAGATACGGAGCGGTTCGCCGACGGCTGGCTTAGCCAGTATAGGTAATGAATTCAGATACACCTTTAATTCTTCGAAAGCCTGATCACACTCTGTGTCCCATTGGAATTTGGCTGCTCGACGCAAAATCTTGAAGAATAGCAAACTCTGGTCGGCTGTCTTAGAGATGAATCGTGACAAGGCTGTTATCCGTCCAGTGAGGCGTTGCACTTCCTTCATGTTTCGGGGCGGTGGCATGTCCTGCAGCGCCCTCATTTTGCTAGGGTTCGCCTTGATGCCCCGTTCGGTAACAATGTAGCCCAAGAATCGCTCACCTTTCGCCCCGAACAGACACTTCTGGGGGTTCAGCTTGACTCCGTACATTCTCAGCGTCTGGAAGGTTTCTTCTATATCTGCACACAGGTCGACCGCTCGGAGTGATTTAATAAGTATGTCATCTACGTATACCTCCAACTTTCACCCGATCTGCTTTCGGAACACTCTGTTCATGAGCCGCTGATACGTGGCGCCCGCGTTCTTTAGCCCGAACGACATTACCTTGTAGCAGTAGGTGTCGTCCGCCGTGATGAAACTCAGGGGGCGTTTGGTTCTTTCCTAGGAATAGGAATCAGAATGAGAATCATTGTAGTGTGGAATGGGAATGAGTATGAGCATGGATATCAATCTTAAAAGTAATGTTTGGTTAGTTACATATTTTCTATCAGAATAAATCAAAATTTCCTTTTTTACCCTTAAAAGAAAATAAGAGAAAAAATTAGATGAGAGAGAAAGATGAATGAGAGAAAAAAAATATGATGAGAGAGAATGATGAGAGAGAAAGTATGATGAGAGAGAAAGTGTGATGAGAAAGAATAAAGAGAGAGAAAGTGTGATGAGAGAGAATGAGAAAAGAGAGTGTGATAGAAGAGAGCATGATGAGAGAAGATGAGAGAGAAAATATAATGTGAGAGAAAGTATGATGGGAGAGGATGAAGAGAGAGAAAATATAATGAGAAAAA
Organism: Zingiber officinale; assembly: GCF_018446385.1. Classification (NCBI taxonomy): domain Eukaryota; kingdom Viridiplantae; phylum Streptophyta; class Magnoliopsida; order Zingiberales; family Zingiberaceae; genus Zingiber; species Zingiber officinale. The sequence goes on from NW_024589804.1 coordinate 176,181, forward strand.
ATGAGGAGAGAGAGCGTGATGAGAGAGATTGAGGAGAGAGGAAGTATGGTGAGAGAGAAAGTATGATGAGAGAGAAAGTGTGATGAGAAAAAAAGAGAACAATGAGTGTGATGGGAGAAATTGAGGAAAGAGAATGTATGATGAGAGAGAAAGTATGATGAGAGAGAAAATGTGTTGAAGAAAAAAGGAGAGAGTGTGACAAGAGATATTGATGAGAGAGAAAGTGTGATGAGAGCGAAAGTGTGATGAGAAAAAAGAGAAAAGAGAGTGTGATGGTAGAGATTGAGGAGAGAGAAAGTATGATGAGAGAGAAAGTGTAATGAGAAAAAAGAGGAAAGATAGTGTGATAGGAGAGATTAAGGAGAGAGAAAGTGTGTGATAAAATGATGAGAGAGAAAATATGATGAGAGAGAACAAGGAGAGAGAAGTGATATGAAAGAAAAAATAAATAAATATATTTTGATATTTGATATTAAGAGAGAAAATTTAAGTTTTAGATCAAGGGTATTTTTGGAATAAGGGATATTTTGATTGATAAAAATAGGGTAATGACTCATTGAAGGGGAGGTACATGGGAATGGGTTATTACCCAATTTCAAGGATTCATTCCCTTATTTGTATTCCTATTCCTATAATCCAAACATTAACAATGGCAATCAATGATTCACATTCTCATTCCCTACTCTTATTCCCCTAAACCAAACGCCCCCTCACTTTCTCCTGGTCTTCTCGGGCGAGCGACACCTAGTGATAACCCTGATATGCATCCAACATGCATATCAGCTCACATCCGGCAGTCGAGTCCACCATTTGGTCGATCCGGGACAGAGGGTAGAAGTCCTTCGGGCACGCCCTATTAAGGTCCCAGAAATCAATGCAGACCCTCCACTTGTTACCCGGCTCGGAGACTAGCACCACATTTGTCAACCAGCTCGGGAATTGCACTTCCCATATATGGCCGGCTTCCAGCAGCTTTTCGACCTTCGCTCGGATGATGACGTTCTGCTCTGCGCTGAAGTCCCGCTTTCTCTGCTTCACTGGCCGAATGTCCGGTCGGACATGGAGCTCATGCTGCGCTACGCTCGGCGAAATGCCCGGCAACTCGTGGGTTGACCATGCGAAGACATCATGGTTGCGTTGTAGGCACTCGACCAGCTCCTCCCTCTAGCCTTCCTCCAGGTCAGACGCTATGAATGTTGTGGCTTCTGGCCGGTCGGGCTGGATCTGTACTTCCTCCTTTTCCTCGTAAACTAAAGTTGGAGGCTTTTCAGTTACGGTATTTACCTCGAGGCACGGCGTTTTCCGCGCAGACCTGGACTCAGCTCGGACCATTTCCATATAGCATCGTCGGGCGACCAGCTGGTCTCCTCGGACTTCGCCCACTTGGTCCTCCACGGGGAACTTGATCTTCTGGCAGAAAGTAGAGATAACCGCTCGGAATTCGTTGAGTGTGGGTCGCCCCAATATGACATTGTAAGCGGAGGGGGCATCGACCACTATGAAGTTAGTGGTTCTCGTTCTTCGCAGCGGCTCCTCACCCAGCGATATAGCCAGCCTGGTCTGGCTAACCGGCAAGACCTCGTTGCCAGTGAATCCATACAAGGGTGTTATCATCGGGAGCAGCTCAGCACGATCAATTTGTAGTTGGTCGAACGCCTTTTTGAATATAATGTTGACCGAGCTGCCTGTATCAATAAAAATGCGATGAATAGTGTAATTTGCTATTACCTCTCGGATGATGAGTGTGTCGTCGTGCGACACTTCAACTCCTTCCAGGTCCCTAGGCCCGAAGCTGATCTCGGGACCCGTGCTCGTTCTTGACTGCAGCCTACTGCATGAATCCTTAGCTGCCGAGCGTGTGCCTTTCTAGCCCTGTTGGAATCTCCTCCCGTAGGGCCCCCAGCGATGATGTTGATTTCGCCCCGAGTGGTATTGCTTCGATTTTCCTCCTCTTGAGCGGAGGGCCTCGCTTGCTCCTGTGAGGCTCGGGGGTTGACCCTCGGCGGATGATGATGCTACCACTCGACCGACTCCCTAGCCCCATGTCGTCCGGTGTCCTGGTGTCGGGGGAGCCGATTAGGTGAAGGGGATCGGCGGCGATAGCTCCTAGGCACGGGGTGAGCGATCGACGGAAGGCTCCGACAGTCACGAGTGTTGTGGGTGGCTGACTGGTGAAGTGAACAGAACATGGGAGTCCATACCTTTCCCTTATGCTTAGGTCGATCAGCCGCCACATGCTGGACAACTTGCGGTCTTGATTCGTGGTGTGGACGTACTCCTTCGGCTCGAGGTCCTCTTGGCGGTTGATGGCTGGTTGGTTGCCTCCGCTCGGCGGGCGCCAGCGGCTCGGCCGGTGTTTCTTTTCTTCTTGCCGTCTGAGCTTCCTCCACATTGATGTATTCATTGTCTTTGTGCAGCATATGGTCGTAGCTGTGAGGCGACTTTCTGATGAGCGAGCAGAAGAAATCGTCGTCCACAAGCCCTTGTGTGAACGCATTCATCATGGTCTCCGAGGTAACTGTCGGGATATCCATGGCCACCTAGTTGAAGCGCTGGATGTAAGCTCGGAGCGTCTCCCTCGGACCTTGTTTTATGGCGAACAAGCTGACGCTGGTCTTCTGATAGCGCCTGCTGCTCGCGAAATGATGAAGGAAAGCCGTGCGGAATTCTTTGAAGCTTGTGACCGATCCGTCCGGCAGCCTCCGAAACCACCATTGCGCTAATCCTGAAAGGGTGGTGAGAAATACCCTATACTTTACACCATCTGTATATTGATGTAAAGTGGTCGTGTTGTCGAACTTACCCAGATGGTCATCCGGGTCGGTGGTCCTGTTATATTCTCCGATCGTCGGGGGCGTGTAGTGCCTTGGCAGTGGATCCTGAAGAATGGCCTCGTAAAACTGTCGATTGATCCGCTCGGCGGATGACTCAGCCCGAGGCACCTTCCCCTTCATAGCATCCCGTACGGGCGCTTCATCTGATGACCCTTGATTGGCCTGTGCCAGCTCGGATGGAATCTAGAATAATGCCCGATGAAACGGAATAGGGGTGGGCAGCGCATTCCCTGGAGTGCCGGTCTGACCTTTATTCTGCGCCCATGTGGAGTATTGCTCCGGCCGGTCCTCCTCCGTCGCTCGGCCACCTGACGCTGAAGTTGCCTGTTGTGCTAACCGCTCGGCTAGCGCCTTCTATTGCTGATGCTCAACGTTTTTTGCAGCTCTTGCCTCGATAAGGGCATCGAGCTCCTCCTGAGAGAGTGTCACGGTGTGTGGTCGTCCAGCTCCTTCCATCTTCTTTGCTCGGATTCAGGTGCATTTCCACAAACGGCGCCAATTTGATCCTGTCCGAACTGTGAGCTGATGAAAGCTGGGGATGTGGCACTCTCTGCTGGCTCCGCATAGACGCTGGGATGAGGTGGACCTCCGGCGAACCTGCAACAATGCCGGGCCGGGAAGGATTCAATGACGACCCTCCGATGCTCAAGTCAGGCGAGAATAAAGCTGAAGCAAAATAAGGAGAACTGTAGCTATAGTATGGTTGATTGCATACCTCCGTCGAAGTTTGGGGGTCCTTATATAAGCTACCGTGGAGGCGTGTGTACGCTCATCGATGCGTACGCGCTTCCCCAAACATATCTCAAAATGGATGTGTCAGAAACGCACGCCTGACGCCATACCGCAACCGTCTGAGCATATCTCTGACATGACAGTGGAAACTTCCACCGTACGATTCTCTGTCTGGTCCGGCCGCCGACCATGCTGTCTGTCGACGGCACATATCTTGAAAAGGATATCTCTGGCCGTCCCCTTTGTACTCTTCTGCACCTTCCGTCTTTTATCGGGCCGAGCGGGAGAGACGCTCGACCATACTGGTCGTCCGGGGGGGACGCAGGCGGGGCCAAGCGAGTGGGTCGCTCGGGTATATGCTCGGATGAATAGCGCCAACGTTGGCCTACGGCCCAGCTGAGAGGCCGTTTGGCCCAACCAGCTGTCGTATGTGGATTCCTGAGCGTCAGAAACTCGACCCTTAGTCAAGTTATCTCCGTGCTAGCCTGGCCTTCTGCTGCGGCCGATCGGCAAGGTGACCTCCCGCTCGACTCACCTTTTATGTTGATCGTCTCGACCTTGACCTCCACGTGCAATTAACCTCTGTCCGTACGAGACCCCTCCTTTGCTACCGGATCAAGAACAATGAGAAAATTTGGACTTAGATAACATGAACCTTATGTTTTCACAATTCATACCATATACTACTTTACTAAAACAAGACTTATCAGAATGTTCCCATGAATTGACCCTAAAAACAATATATATATATATATATATATATATATGAGTTTTAGCTTGCACACCCATTAATATATATATGAGTTTTAGATTGTACACTCATTCGTGCGTGACTTCGTGGGCGATTGAGCAAACTCGGAGTGCTTGGAAGTCAGTCGGGATACCCAATTCACTTTCGGGGCCTCGAGTTCACTCAGTTGCCCACGAAATCACTCATCGTCGGGTGTGGATGCTAATATATATATATATATATATATATATATATATATATATATATATATATATATATATGAGATTATGCCCTATTTTGAGTATAGTAGTGCTCCATCATCAAATTTAATTATTTTCCTACCATAGTAATACCTCCTCAGAATTAAAAAAAAAACCATAAATTCCTTTTCCTCATATATATATATATATATATACGGAAGTGATATCCTGCGGGACTTAAGATGCGCGACTGTGCGCGCCTGCTTCGTTGGCGGATCGCGACGTCGACGCGGCATGCGGAGTTGGACACATTTCCTTTATTCCTTTTTCTTTGACTTTTGCTTTTGCACAGAACACACCGAACCTTCCTCTGGAGCAAAGCTAGGGCAAGCCGCGCTCACGCGATCCTTCCTCTGGAGCAAAGCTAGGGCAAGTCTCGCATCTTCCTCCTCGCTCTCAGCGCCTCGCGGACCTCGACGTGTTCTCCTCGCTCTCAGCTTCGCCCCCCCCCCTCGCCTCCCTCGACCGCGAAGCGTCCAACCCCTCGCGCCTCTCTCGGCAAACCTTGGAAGCGAAGTTAGGGCACGCCGTCCTCGCCCCATTGTTCATAGTTTTACTCTGGTTTCATCTTGACTCCTTAGGGCACGCCGTCCTCGCCCCTCCAGTGTTCCTCGTTCTCACATCTGCGCGCGGTCACGAAGCTTCCAGATCGTTCTCACCGCACTTCTCTATAAGGCTCCTTAACTAATTAACTAGAACAGTTTCTGATACTACACTTAAACTATGAGTTATTATGGTCACCACTTTGCTAATTTGAAGATTTTCTAATACTACACCCAAACTAAAAACTATTATCATCCCCAAATTCATTATTATAAGTGGGACGTGCTTTAAGCTCAACCCATTAGTAGCACTAAACCAAACACTATGCTATTACCATTTAGCAGACACAACATAATGACATAATTGGGTCATTTGGCGGGATCATTCCAATTAGTAATTCTACTCCTTAGGAACAGCAAGTTAATACTTTCACTCAGAGTTAAACGTAATTGTCCTGAGTGGATTGCTTAGTGAATTAAACCCATTAGTTAACATAATAATCTTGACTGATATGTATTACCTTAAATCAAAGCTCAACCCATTTGTTAACATACTAATCTTGAATGATATGATTGAGCAGTGCAGTGCTGAATTTTGGATTCTCATGTTTGACTCTTGCTAGCTGCTGCAAACTTTGGAAAAGTAACTTGTATTGGGACTTTTCGGAGTAGTTGTTATTTAATCTGGGAAGATTTTTTCAAGGAAATTGACCTATTCAACAGATGTCTTAATTTATAGGCAAAGGTTTTATGTTCCATGATCCTGTCCGAATCGTTGAACCAAAGGACGCTGGGCACGTGGCACGCTCCTAGTTGATGGAGTGAATCTCCAGCTGGTCGAACGAAGCTCCGGCGATCCTGCACAAGAGTCTAGCCGGGAAGGGATTCCCGTCGTCGACCCTCCGACGCTCAAGTCAGGTAAGTAGTGGAAAAAGTGGCTGCCAAGCTTGTATCATACGTACCTTTGGCGAAGCAATAGCTTCTTTATATAGGACGGAGAAGGAACTAATGCCGCAAGAGGTGCATATGTGTCGACAACCCATACCGGTATGCACTTGTCGAGAGCTTACGACACCATCCGCTACTGATCAGAGCATGTTCTTGATAGGACAGTAGGACCCCGTTGTCGACTAAGTATGACATAGCCATCTGACTTGGTGTCGAGAGGATGTCCCGTCTTTTACCCAATCGTCGGGGCCTTGCCTGCCGGCGGCGTCGTCGGACGGCCTTAATTCTTCTGACGGTAGGCGGCACATCCTTCCGCTCGGTCATTATGCATTGCTTCATTTGAGCGTCGGAACCTGTCCCTCCCGGTGACTAATAGATTTCCCTTTCTTAGAGTCCCTCGGGTCCTTTTCCGGCGAGCCACTGGACCCTTTGACCTCCCCTCAGCGTTGACTCCTTTTTATGGGGTTCCGGATTTTTACCGCCGGATCACTTGCCTTCCTCTCGAGTCTAGTCGAAGGAGGCAAAGTCTGACTGACTGGACTGCCGATCTGCCCGAACAATGATCATTGCATTAGGCCGCTCAGCCAGGCGTAAGGATGCTTATCCGTGCGGCGATATCTGTCCGTTCGGCGATACTTTGTCCATGCCTTGTATTTTCTTGGAATCGACGTCCGTTGTTCTTCCACACTACCCATCACGTGCTCTGCGCACTGTAAGGGGAGCTCATTAAATGTGGCTAGTGATCGGCTGACACGTGGCGATCGTGTATTTGTCAGAGTATGGCGGTTGCGTCACTTCCGATGGGACAGCCGCCGTTTGAAACGGACGATCAGATGACAACCTCGATAGCGATGACCTGGATCGGACGGTGGAGATCGCTCCCGGGCGGCGATATAAGGCCCTTGACTCCGTTTCCGCCGCATTTCGTCTTCTTCGTTTCCAGACTTCCGTCGTTCCTCCTTTCGCCGGCGACCTTGTGCTCAGGCTTTCCGGCGATCACACGGCTTCTTCCGATCATCTCCCTCGCTTGTAAGACCCTTCTTCTCGCTCCAGCCACATTTTTCTTTCTGTTAATCATCCTTTTCAGTCGGGTTTCCTCCATTGCTTGAACCCTCCTCTTCTATCCCGCATTCTGGCCTTTCGATCATGACCAGTACCTCGCAGTCAACCGGCGATACTCTGGGTCTTTGGTACTCGAACATGGAAAGTCGGTTCGACGAGGAAGACGCCTTGCGCCTCACTCGAGCATATGACCTACCGATCGACCACCAAATAGTGTTAGCCACACCTTCCGATCGGCCTCACGATCCTCCGCCCGGCACTGTTGTTTTCTTCCGGGACCAATTCCTGGCCGGACTACGTTTTCCACCTCACAAGTTTTTCTTAGAAGTTTGCAACTATTTCCGCATTCCGCTCGGCCAGGTAGTTCCCAACTCTATTAGGTTGCTGAGCGGAGTGGTAGTTTTGTTCAAACTGAACGACATTCCCTTAACCCCAAAAATCTTCCACTACTTCTACTATCCCAAGCAAGCTGAGTGGGGCACCTTTGTTTTCCAGTCTAGGATAGGCTTCGTCCTTTTCGATAATATGCCGAGCTCCAACAAACATTGGAAGGAGCATTTTTCTATCGCTTTCGGCGGCCCTTTCCGCACCAAGTGGCGGGCGGCTATGCCGCATGCCGCGAGCTCGGCAAGTTTAAAGCGGCGGACTATCTCCATGCGAGCGTTAGTCGGTCGGCGCTATCATATTGACAAGATGCTCCTCCGGGAGTAATGCATATATTCGGCTTGTCTTCTACTCCGGCCGATCTGCCTTGTAGCATGAGTAAGCTCCTTATCTTCCCTTTATTTTGTTCTAAGCGGTTTATTTTACGCCTGACTAAGGTCATGTGGCGTGCGAGCTACGAGAAAGTCAAATTGAAGGCCGCTCGGATTGAGGCGGTGGCGAGCAAGGAGGCAGGGGCCTTGCTTGGTGATCCGGCCCGAAGAAGGTGAGGGGCAGCGGTCCACGAAGCCTCGGGCCGCCCCTCATGATGAGGCGCGGACAATATAGAACCTCGGCCAGAAGCTGAAGTGGAGGTCGTTCGGCCGATGATGTGCCTTTACGCACTCGGAAGCCGGAATCCGCACCTGCCTCTACACTTGATGAGCCACAACTGAGCGAGGTGCAGATGCGCCGGTGCTGTCGGAACAGTTTCCTCGAGAGTACCCCGACCCTTCTCCGAGGGCCGGCTTGGAGGTGCCGCCGTCCGGCCCTTCAAGGACTCGACGAGTATCAAGCGTTTAGGCGAGCTACCCTCCTCTTCTGCTGGTGGGCGTCTCGGGCGGGCGGCGGCGGGTACCAAAACCGTTTGCGCCTCCCTTGGGCGTACATATTCTTGCTGATCGGCGGTGTTTCCTTAGCGAGATGATCACCACAGCGGACCCTCTCGCACAAGCTTGGATAGATGCTCGGAGTCGGATAGCCAAGTTGACTCCCGGCAGCTCGGCAACCTTCAATCAACCACCGGGTATACCTCCTCCCCTCTTCTCTCTTCTATTTGAAGTTTTTAACTGTCTCGTTTGCTAGCGAACTTGGTGGGCAGATCGCCATCGGCGATCGGTTGTGACGGAGGAGGCTGAAGCAACAAAGCGGTGGGGACACCGGGCGGTCAGCGGCGCTCTAGAAAGCCAAAAATCGTTGGAAGCCGAACGGAAACGAGCTACGATTTGGCGAGCAAGGTCGTTCGACTTGAAGCGATGATTAAACAACGAGACAAGGAGATCAAGACGGCGACCACTCGGAAGCAACAGGCCATCAATGATATGGACCGCATGAAGGTGGAGATCCGGGGGCTGGAGCAACGCATCAAGGACCTGGATGCTCTGCTGGCCACCGAGAAGGAGAGCCGCTCGGCTGATCTCCAAAGGTTCGACGGAGACTTGAAGGATCTCCAAGCCGCCAGCGACGCTGCCCATGCCGCGCTCAAAGAATATCAAGAGGGGGAGTCGGCCCGCTCGGACGAAGTGAGGAAGGCGTTCCTCCGCTCGGAAGACTTCGGAGAGAAGTTTACCGACAAGATATCCCTCACGTTCGAGGAGGCAATCAAGGCGGCGGTGGGCTATCTGAAGACCAAAGGTCACCTGCCTGCCGATCTGTCCATCCCCCCCGAGGATCTAGCGGGTGTGATGGACACCATCCCCGACGCTCTTTTTGATTTTGACGTGTGAGGAGAGCTTTTATAAACTTCTTTGTATTCCCGCCGTTCGGCCCTACTTATCGCTGTAATGACCTTTTTGGCTTGCATAATAGATAATCTTCTGTTCCTCTCATCTTTTATGTTGGCCAGGCATTTTTTCCCCCATCGCGACTAAGTGTTCTTTAAAACTCTCCCGCTCGGTACCTTGCTATACCAGGCAAGCGAATTGTCTTCAATGTATTTCATAATGCAACTGAGTAGCCGTTCGGCGCACGGACATCGCTCGTTCAGTTGCTCGCATTTTTAATTCCGATTAACCATCTTTTGCTTCGCGCCTCACCTCAGGGGTTTTTGCTGGATTTTCACAAGGCCTTCCGCTCAGGCATTTATAGACGCCGGCTCGTCTCTCGATATTTAACGTCGGAGCTCGACGGCGCGGATATTTATAGCCGGTCGGCGCGGCTCTCGATCTTTAACGACGGGGCTCGTCGATTCGTCCGCTCGGATTATTTATAGACGCCGGCTCGTCTCTCGATCTTTAACGTCGGAGCTCGACGGCCCGGATCTTTATAGCCGGTCGGTAGCGGCTCTCGATCTTCGACGGGCTCGTCGATTCGTCCTTCGGATTATTTATAGGCGGCTCGTCTCTCGATATTTAACGTCGGAGCTCGGCGGCGCGATATTTATAGCTCGGAGCGGCTCTCGATCTTTAACGACGGGGCTCGTCGATTCGTCCGTTCGGATTATTTATAGATGCGGCTCGTCTCGATATTTAACGTCGGAGCTCGGCGCGCGATATTATAGCCGGTCGGCGCGGCTCTCGATCTTTAACGACGGGGCTCGTCGATTCGTCCGTTCGGATTATTTATAGACGCCGGCTCGTCTCTAGATATTTAACGTCGGAGCTCGGCGGCGCGGATATTATAGCCGGTCGGTAGCGGCTCTCGATCTTTAACGACGGGGCTCGTCGATTCGTCCGCTTGGATTATTTATAGACGCCGGCTCGTCTCTCGATATTTAACGTCGGAGCTCGACGGCGCGGATATTTATAGCCGGTCGGCGCGGCTCTCGATCTTTAACGACGGGGCTCGTCGATTCGTCCGCTCGGATTATTTATAGACGCCGGCTCGTCTCTCGATATTTAACGTCGGAGCTCGACGGCGCGGATATTTATAGCCGGTCGGCGCGGCTCTCTATCTTTAACGACGGGGCTCGTCGATTCGTCCGCTCGGATTATTTATAGCTCGACGGCGCGGATATTTATAGCCGGTCGGCGCTGCTCTACGGTTTAACGTCTGGGCTAGACGGGCTTCCAGGCTAACTCCTTACCAGGTCGAGCGACCTTGGCCTTCACAACTTATCTCGTGCTTGAACAGGTTTTATGCCCGGCTGAACGGCACGGGTCATTTTGCTTGCGCATCTAAATGCATGCCCCTCCTGGCCGCTCGGTTCAAGGGGCCTTCGCTATTCAGGCGCATGGCTTGGATAATCCATATGCCCCTTTCACCCAGCGTGGAGAACGTACTCCTGGCCGAACGGCTCAGGGTCTGCTTCGTTGAGCATTTTGGCTCGGATAATTTACCTCCGTCCGAACGGGACGGAGCCTTCGATTCTTGTTGACAATGCCTTATATCTGTTCTCTTGATTCTTCATTTCCGCATTTCCAGTATTCAGTCGAACAAAAAGTACTGATTACATGATACACCTTTCACCCCGCTTGGTAAAGCTGGAGATGGTTCGCGCTCCACGGTCTATCTAGTCGTTGTCCGTCCTCGTCTTCCAAATAATACGCGAGCGGAGCTTTCGATGATTTTGAAGGGACCGCCCAGACTTCAAGCTTGCCGACGTCGCTGACCGGCTTGACTTTCTTCGAGACAAGATCGCCGACCTGGAATGATCCTGGGATGACGCTACCGGTTGTAGTTTTGCTTCATCCACGACGGTATGCCATCAGTTGGCCGACGCCTTTTGCTCCATCTTCATCCTCTAGGCATTGTCATCATCGTAGCTCTGGATCCGGGCGGACTCGAGCCGACTTCAACCGGAATGACGGCCTCACCTCCGTATACCAAATGGAACGGTGTGACTCCTGTCCCTTCTTTTGGTGTCGTTCGGATGGCCCACAAGACGCTCGGTACTTCATCCGGCCAACTCCCTCCCAAATGGTCGAGCCGAGCGCGCAGAATACGGAGAATTTCCCTGCCGTTGCTCGAGGATAGGCCACGGACGTGAAATGTTGCTCAATCCGTAGCTTTTGCACCAATCCTCTAACATCTTCCCTGTCGCCCGTTATCGGACACTAGTCGGCGAGGATGCCGAACCGACAAATGATGTGTTGTCGATGAATTTTTAACCATTTGTTCAGTGATCTTTGCGGCCTTAGCCTCCACCCACTTGGAGAAATAGTCTACCGCCACTAGTAAGAATTTCCTCTGACCGGCCGCCATCGGAAATGGACCCACAATATCCATTCCCCATTGATCGAACGGACATGAGACGATTAATGCCTTCATCTCCTCTGCCGGTCGATGGGAGAAGTTGTGATACTTCAGCACGAAGGCGGTAGCTACTGTCCAAGCGGCATCTGTTTGTAAGTTGGCCAAAGTATCCGGCCAAGAGGATCTTCTTGCCAACGAGCGCCCGGATGACCCCCGCATGACCCTTGATGTACTTCCTGGAGGATGTAAGCCGAGTCCTTCGAGCTACACATTTCAAAAGGGGCGCGAGAATCTTGTAAAGTCGATCTCCGATGAGTGTAAACCGATCGGCTCTTCTTTTGAGGCCGGGCTGCATATTCATCGGATGGTGTGGTGCCGAACGGAGGAATTCTATAATAGGCGTTCTCCGGTCACTTGGAAGCGTGAGGCCTTGCATCCGGTCGACATGCGCCACCAGGTTTTTTCAATAGGTTGTTGAATGGCGACCGGCGTTATTGAGCTTGCGAGTTTGGCTAACTCATCGGCCGCTTGGTTCCTCGGGAATCTTCTGAATAAACACCTCTCGGAAAGTAGCTTTGAGTTTTTCAAAGGCCTCAGCGTAGAGTTTAAGCCGAACGCAGTTGATTTCAAAGGTGCCGGAAAGTTGCTGAGCGGCCAACTGTGAATCCGAATAAAGTGTCACCCGACCGGCTCCCACATGCCGTGCTGCCTGCAATCCGACTATAAGGGCCTCATACTCTACTTCATTGTTAGTAGCTTTGTAATCTAGCCGGACGGATAGGTGCATCTTTTCTTCCTGAGGTGAGAGTAGTAATATTCCGATCCCACTTCCGAGCCGAGTGGAGGATCCATCCACATATATTCTCCACATAGCTTCCGGCTCTGGCCTTTGCACTTCGGTCACAAAATCAGCCAAGGATTGGGCTTTGATCGCCGAGCGGGGCTGATATTGGATGTCAAATTCACTTAATTCTGTCGTCCACTTGATAAGCCGTCCGGACGCTTCTGGATTCAACAGTACTCTTCCGAGTGGACTGTTCGTCCGGACAATGATGGTGTGAGCCAAGAAATACGGTCGAAGGCGCCGAGCGGCTAGAACCAAAGCAAAGGCCAACTTCTCGAGCCCGGTGTAACGAGATTCAGCATCTTTTAAAATGTGGCTTAGAAAATACATCTGCCCTCACAAGTGCTGAGCCTACAGCATGCTCAGTTGACGACAAATAAATATAAAGTGACTCACCCCCGATCGGCTTGGCTAGCACTGGCAGAGAATTAAGATATGTCTTCAATTCTCCGAACGCTCGGTCACATTCTTCGTCCCACTGGAACTTAGTAGCCTTGTGCAGGATCTTGAAGAATGGAAGGCTCCGGTCGGCGGTTTTGGAGATGAATCTGGACAAAGCAGTTATCCGACCGGTCAACCTCTGCACTTCTCTTGTATTTCTTGGGGGCGGCATGTCTTGCAGAGCTTTCACCTTGCTAGGATTTGATTCGATTCCCCGTTCGGTCACTATGTACCCCAAGAAACGCCCTCCTTTTGCTCCGAACAGGCACTTCTGGGGATTTAGCTTGACTCCATATTTGCGCAGCGTTCGGAAGGTTTCTTCCATGTCTTTGAAAAGATCGGCCGCTCGGACGGATTTGATAAGAATGTCATCCACAAAGACTTCCAGATTACGCCCAATCTGCTCCTTGAACACTTTGTTCATCAAGCGTTGATAGGTGGCCCCGGCATTCTTCAATCCGAACGGCATCACATTATAGCAATATGTGTCGTCGGCCGTTACGAAGCTTACTTTTTCTTGATCTTCCCGGGCGAGCGGCACTTGATGATATCCTTGATAGGCGTCAAGCATGCAAATTAATTCGCAGTTGATCGCAGAGTCCATCTGGGCGGGGATAAAAATCTTTGGGCATGCTTTGTTTAAGTCCCGAAAGTCGATGCAGACTCTCCACTTGCCGCTCGGCTTGGAGACTAATACTACGTTAGTGACCGGCTCGGGAGCGCACCGGCGTATGTGGCGGCCTCGAGTTTTCTACTTCGCCCGGATGATGGTGTTACGCTCGACCTGAAATCCCTTTTTCTGCTTCTTGGTGAGCATCCGGGGACATGCAACTCATGCTTTGTGCTAGGTTGGCGAAATTCCGGGCAACTCATGTGTCGACCAGACGAAGACATCATGATTTCGTTGGAGGCATTGGATCAGTTCCTCCTTCTGCTCCTCCTCCAGATCAGAGGCGATAAAAGTCGTGGCCTCCGATCGGGTCGGGTGGATCTGAACCTCCTCCTTTTCATCATAAATTAAAGCAGGAGGTTTCTCGGTGATGGCATTTACCTCGATTCGAGGTGCCTTCCAAGCAGAGTTAGATTCTGCTCAGACCATCTCGATATAGCATCGCCGAGCTGCTAATTGATCTCCTCGTACTTCTCCCACTTTGTCTTCGACGGGGAACTTCATCTTCTGGTGGAAGGTTGAGACGACTGCTCGGAATTCGCTAAGCGCCGGTCGTCCCAAAATGACGTTGTAGGACGAAGGAGAGTCGACCACCACGAAGTTTATTGTCCTGGTCCTCCTGAGCGGCTCTTCTCCCAGTGAGGTAGCCAGCCGAATTTGTCCGACCGGCTGAACTTCGTTGCCAGTAAACCCGTAGAGCGGGGTTGTCATGGGCAGCAGCTCGGCTCGATCAATTTGCAGCTGATCGAATGCCTTCTTGAATATGATGTTGACCGAGCTCCCTGTGTCAACAAATATGCGGTGAATAGTGTAATTTGCTATTACCGCTTTAATGAGCAGAGCGTCGTCGTGGGACACTTCAACTCCCTCTAAGTCTCCGGGCCGAAAGTGATTTCCGGTCCACTTGCCCGTTCTTGGCTACAGCCGACTGCGTGGATCTGCAGCTGCCGGACGCCCGCCTTTCTGGCTCGGTTGGAGTCTCCTCCGGTCGGCCCACCAGCAATAACGTTGATCTCGCCTCGGGAAGTATTGCCTCTATTTT